>NC_060279.1:60757805-60814917 GCF_021613505.1 Equus quagga
GGCAGGATGGACGGGAAGGAGCGGAGGAATGTTCTGGAGTGATGGAAATGTCTGTCTTGACAGAGATGTGTGTTACATGACCACATGCATTTGCAAAAACTCATTAAACTGTACTCTTAAATATGTGCATTTCACTGTACATTAATTATATGTCAATTAAAAAATAAGGAGCTAACATTTTTTAAAGAAGGAGAAGAAATGGGTGGGTGGTGGCATATACAGAAGCCTGGGAAATATCAGGGCACAGTGAAGCAGTGATTAATAACAGGTGGCCATTAATGAAAGGCACCAAACCATGGTGAAATATTTGTTTTCTGTAAAAATTCGTTTTTTGCTAATGATTCATTTTTCAATGTTATCTGTGATTGCTTTAAATAATTCCTCCTCCTTCCCCTTTGTAAGCATGCTTACTTGGAGAAATATGCTAATTATCTAGTAGGTTTCCACCCTGTTCTTAAGTATGTACGGTTGGTTGGTCAAACCAAGGGCCACGCTGTCTTTACCACCTGCCAAGTAGGCCGAGTCACCTACGTGAGGCCCAGGTAGCCGAGAACAGACGGGAGAGCTCCTGAAGGCTGAGCTGGCAGAGGTGACAGGAAGCAGTAAATGCGGCCACCGCAAAGATCCTTCTCTGATTCACCCTGAGCCCCTCAGTTCTCTCAATGAATTGGGCCTTCTCTATGGGCTCGAGTTTTCCTAAAACCGTTTTCAGGTGCTTTAAATAGATACAATGTACCAAGAGGCAATTTAGAAACTTTCATCAACTTACTTGGTGGACAGTGAATTTCAGCTAAATGTAGAACATGCATTCAACACGTAAATAACTAGACTGTTGGTTTGATTGCGGGGAGTAAACCATTTTTCTCAGTGGTGAGAGCAGTGGTCTCCCCTTCCTCCATCCCCCTTCCTTGGGCCTGGAAATTAACAAAGCAGGACAATAAAAAAGAGCATTTGCTGAGGCAGCTCAAGCTAGAGATGAGACAAACTACTTTTGCATAGTAACTCCAAAAACACTGAACATGGAAAGGCCCCTCTTCGCAGGCAGAAGGATTGACTGGTCTCGAAGGTGCTCCGTGAGCGGGGCCTGATCCCCACCCCTCTTCCCTCTCAGATTCAGAGTGAAGCCAGTTGATCGCATGCTGTTGGCGATTAGACGTGGGTGCACCCTGGAGTAACAGCGGGAGCATTAGGGCTCAAGGAGAGAATTAGTGAGCATCAAGGCTCAGCTTTTCTCATAGCAACACCAGAGGTTGGTCCCAACAGTTCACCTTCAAACACCCACAGCTGTTGGGGAGCCGAGGCAAGGTCAACAGAGCAGATGCGTCACACCTGAATCCTTGCCGTGCTATCCAGCTGAAGACTGTGGACCCCTCACTACCCAGAGTGTGGCCACGAGGCAGCAGCATCAGCATTCCCTGGGGGCTTGTTAGAAATGCGGAATCTCGGGCTCTACTCCAGACTCTGACACAGTCTGCATTTCTACAAGAATCCCCATATGATTCACATGCACACTGAAATTTGTTTTTATTTAACAAACACATATACAGCATTTTGTATGTGCCAGGCACTTTTCTACGTATTTTACAAATATTAACCGATCTAATCCTCACAGAAACATTCTGATTGTAGATACTGTTGTCATCTCCACTTCAGTGAAGAGGAATATGGGGCACAGAGAAGTTAAGTGACTTGCCCAAGGTCACACAGGCCGTAAGAGGCAGAGCTGGGGTTTAAGCCCTAGAAGCCTGGCTCCAGTGTCCACTCCATTAGGTAGCTGAAATTACTCCGAGGAGAAATAAAGGATGTTTTCTACATTTTCCTGGGGTCAATTTGTGCTTCTGACCAATTAATTCTACTGTGATTTAATAATGGACTTTAATACACCTAAAATGCGCAAGATTAAGGTAGGCTTATTTTAGGTGCTCCCCCCGAAGGAATCTAGACATGTTTCTCCTACATGCTGTACAACGGCATCACTTGCCTGGTTTTCCCATCGAGGGTTAGAGAACTTGGACACATTCAACTGGGATTGCTATCCTTAAATAGCCATCTTTACAAACCCAGAGGGATTCCTTTAATAATATAATGACAGGAAATGACTGAATCCACAATATGGAAAGCATTAAAATAGTTTAGTATATGATTTATGTAAACAAATATGCATCAAACAAACTACAACGGATAGCCAGCATCACTATCACACATTTCTGGCACTGATTCAGTTCCCCTCCCACCAAAGAATTAGTGGACTCCTCAGGCACGTGTAGCTTAGGGAAACGAACCGGAGATAATGTCACGATTGTCCGTGTCTCATCAGAGAACACAATGGACCAATTACTTCTTGCAAGAAGCTCTTTCTGTTGATCTCAATATAGGAATTTGTTGAACTGTTTAGTGTGGGATCTGCAAAATGCACACAAGGTCTTCCTGGGTTGAATTTTTACGCGCAGATCTTAAGGGGCCGTGCTGACTTCTGGCCCCGTGAACACAACTCTTAGGATGTGTGCTACATGAAAAACTCTCCCTCATTTTGTGGGAAAGCTATCCATGCTGCACTCCCTTCCTGTGTTACTTTATGAAATGCCCCCTGGGGACTGCTGCTGTGAGCATTTCAGCCCTTATGTTTTTGGGCAACATCTTGCCCTATTGCCTTTGTGTCTGGGAAAAAGGCTCAGATAGAGTTTTTGATTGACTAGATTACACCCTAGAGAACCTATTTATTCTTGCCTAAGAACAAAGTTAGGACCACAACCAATAGCCCGTCTACAAGTCTCCTTTCATCCTCAACCTGGTACTCACACTGGTGGCTCCTAAAGTTCCCTGAAACATGCTTTCTGAGAGGCAACCTGGTGTACAGCTGTGAGTTAAAACTTTGCCTGTATATTCGAATGGCCTGGAGCACTTTTTAAAAATACCAATGTCTACACCCCACCCCTGAGATTCTGATCTAATGGGCCTGGGTGAGGCCTGAGCTTTGATTTTCCTTAACAACCACGGTCCGTATGAGGAATACAATGCCGAACGTGAGACATCGGACACAGTGATTGGCACAGCTGTTTCCTTGATAAATGCCAGTTTACAGTTGTCCTGGGCCACCTGTGCCATCCCAGTTTCTGTTGAGACAAAGGGAATGTCTAAAATACAGTTCTACCTCAGCAGCAGCAGGGTTGGCCGAGCTCACTGGAGTAACTCATTAGAGGACAAAATGATGGCGGAGGGAGGAGGAGCCAGCCACAGACAGGGGCTTGCGACACAGAAAGATTCTGTTGTAATGAAGGGCTAGAGGTCAGGAGAGTGAAGGAAGAAAACGTCAGATTTAGTAAAATCTGATCACCTGGCAACTTTTAAAAGGGTCGCTGTCAACATTGTGCTGCTGCATGCAGCATATTTTACTCAGAAAAACAGGTGGGAGGGGAGGTGGCCAATACAATCCATTTAGCTTATTGTCTACATTCAAATAGAAAAGACAAGGCTGAAGTTGGGAGGCAAGAAAGAGGAGTTCACGGAAGTCACGGAATCCTCTTGGGATGGAACAGATGAACCAAGCTCTCTCAAGTCTCAGCCAACCTTCTGTCCTCTCTATACACCTCTTAGGGGAAAAGTTTTAAAAATATAGAGGGAACTAACACGTGACAAGCAACTTCATCATCATCACTTTAAGTACTTTCAACAGTAAACAGTGGTTCAACATATGGAGCACCCACCATGTGCCAATCCCAGGGCCAAGAACACTCAGATTCCATAAGGGATGCCCTGAAGCTCAGTAACCCGTCTAAGAAGAGGAAACCACAGAGCTGGAACTTGATCTGAGGGCTGACGCCAAATAACATTTAGAGATGATAAGCCCCCACCCGGAGCTGGGGAACATAGAAGACGTGACATCCCTGGTCGGCGGCTCTTACTATGTCCGATACTCCCCTCCCAAGCACCAACCCCAGCAAGTTCTCTCCTGTCTGACTTCAAATTGTACTTCAAGGATCAGCTAGTAAATCCCCTTCTTCCAGAGGCCTCTCCTAACCCCACATGAGCCGACTCTCCATTTGTAGACCTCTGGTAGCTTGTGCATGCTGCTGTCATGGCAAAATTACACTGCATTATGATTATTTACTTTTCTGTCTTCTGCACTGGACCATGAGATCCTCAGAGACGGGAGTTGCACATTATTCATAGTTGCATTCATAGGACTTGACATAATGCCTGACGAAGAGTAGGAATGGAAGGAAGGAAAGAAGGAAGGATGGATTTCAGTGAAGTCTTCCTAAAAGAGGTGAGATATGAAGCTGGATACGAGATTTGAATCAAATAGGAGGCAGTGAATGCTTGCTTTCCCTTGCTGGGAAATCAGTTCAAGGGAAATCCCGAGGAAAGGAAAGTGGGGTCGTGAGAAGAGCCCATCAGGGCTATCACCTATCTTGGAGGGAAGGCTTCAGGCTGAGCAGAGGAGTTAAGAGTGTGAGGTCCAAGAATGTCTTGCAGGACTGATGAACATTCAGCTATGGGATGGGTATCGACTGAGCATCTACCATGAGCCAGGTGTTCTGCTCAGTAGAGTGAATGAGACCAGCACGGGCCCTGCTGTCACTGAGCTCACAGCCCCACAGGCTAAACCTGCTCTGGGAGACAGAAAGGAATCAATTAAGGTCCTCACCCAGGGAGCGATGCAATTTAAGTGGAGTTTGAGGGCCATTTATCTTGTTCAGAGTGAAGGATGATCTGGAATGAGGGAGTGAGGGAGGTAAGAGGGGAGAGAGGGAGAAAAGAGAGAGAGAAGAAGGAAAGAAAATGAGAAGCTGTAAATTTGACTCTTAACTCTGTGAGGGCAAAGTCATATCTTTAGTGCTCAGTTATGTGTCTGTCTGGTTCACCAGTGTATCCCCAGCACCCAGAACAGCTCCTGGGCATGACAGGTGCTCAAGAAGCATCTGTGGAGTGAATGAGATGAGATGGGATGGGGTGGGACGGGGTAGAGTGGGATGGAGTCAGGTGAGATGGGATGGGGTGGGATGGGGTGGGATGGGGTTGCATGGAATTTTACTGAATTGAAGCGAACAGAGGTAGGACAATAGAGGAGCCCTAAACTGAGTGTCATGGTCCCTGGTGTCCAGTCCTTCCTGGCTCTGCCATTGACTAGCTAAGTGATCAAGCACTTTGAGTAGCTTCCCTGTTCTTCGTTTCCTCATCTATTGAAAGGGGGGGATTTCAATTTGTACATTAGTTTTCCACAGAATTTGAATGGTTTATATGGTCAAATCAAAGGCTGCAGTGTCAGCTAATTTTGGACAATACTAGGCTAAATAAATATACACAGGTCTCTTGACCATGAGATGTCTCAAAGCCTTGAACCTGCCTGTGCGAACTGTAAAGCTCCAGGAGGAAGGCAGTGTTTACTCTAGTTCCCAAACTCATTTGGCTATAGAACCCCTACCCTCATTTTTTTTTTCCATTTTCAATCTCACAGAACTTCTCCAGCTCTAGTGGTCTGTGATGTCATCCAAGTTCACCGAGATAAGGATGGCCACATAGATTCAAGCATTAGCGAATGGCCAGACTTAGCTGGTGCAGAGTCTGAGTGGCAGAAGAGGGGGCTCCTGTTTGTGAGATGGGACAAAGGGTGGTCACAAGGAGACTTGAAATTCCAGTGAAGAAGTCCGCAATTACTATGAGAAGTGAGACCTGGAATATCACTCAAGAAAAGCCAGCCATCCTCTGTGTGAGCCATTGATATTCTGGCGTGGTTTTTAATTTCCCATCCCCGGGATTAGGGATGTCAGGGAGGAATCCTTTGGCCGCCTTCTCTCAATACATCCCAGAGCTTTTATTTTGTTACCAATTTCCCTACATTGTGTGCTTTCTTTGAGAATCATAACCATGTGAATATTTGACAATTGAATGATACAAACATCTTGAGACATACAGTTTTCCCCAGCGCTGCATTTCATACTATAATCCGAGGTGATCTCGGTTGCCAGAAACACTCACGCTGTTAATGGATTTGGAGGGAAGACGCTGGTAATGAGATTTTCAAATGTGAATTGTTTTGCTTTCAAATGCAGGGTGAAATCCAACGAAATATTACCTTAGACACGCTGGTGTAGTAAGTCCAGCTGATCAAATGAATGTCTGCTGTGTGTTTCTTGAGGGCCTTCTTCTGTTTCAAACAAAAACTAGAAGGGGATAGGTTTTATTATTTCTGGTGGGATGGGTCCTTGAGCCCCAGAGTTGACTAATCCTTCTGTATTCTAGGGCACGTGCTTTGCCTCTTCCCATCCACAGGCTTGAGAGGTTGATTTATTTCGTTCATTCATTCAACTAATATTTATTGAGAGCTTACTATGTACTGGGCACTGCTTTGTGCACTGAATGATGTAGCAATGAACAAAATAGCATGGTCTCTGTTGTCATAGGGCCTAGAATGTGGTGGGACACATACAAGTGAGCACAAACATTTCAATATCAGATGGCAGTAACAGCCCTTGAGAAAAATAAAGCAAGGTAAGTGCTATAGAGTGACGGATGTGTCCTATTTCAATTAGGGTGTCAGGGAGGGCCTCTCTGAGGAGGTGACCTTTGAGCAGAGACCTGGAGAAAAGAGGAAACTGGAGGCCAATGACCACTCCAGGCCCCAGAACTCTTGAGTGATAGAGCCAGGGTTTGAGTCCAACTTTATCTAATTCCAGATCAGATGCCCCTTCCACAGTATACACCAGCCTCACTAGGAACCAGACAGAAGTATCAGGGCAAGGCAGGAAGTTGGAGATGATGCCAGATGAGAGAGCTGCCAGGATCTGAAGGAAGTGATGCCATTATATTAAGAAAGGAAACTCAGGTAGGGCCAGGAAGACAGGGCACAAGGAAGACGGGCAGTTGTACTGGACCCCACCACCTGGCCTGCCTCTCCCTGACATCCCACACTCAGCAGGTCAAAGTTTGGCTCCTCCTCCTTGCCCCAGAGCCAGCCCCTCTGCCTGACTTCTCCAGGTCCATGAATGGCACCCAACATCGGCCCAACCACTCAAGTGTGGCTCATCTTGTCCCCCTCGGTTTCCTCTGTTCTTCGCTTGTCATACCCTCACGACCTCCTTGACAACATATGTGAGTATGAACGGTTTGACCTCCAAAGAAGTCCTCCTTCAGAGCTAACATCCTTCCGTGATAAGGAGTAAGTCCATTCTCTGGGAGCTGGAGGAGAGCAGAGAAAGCGATTGCCAATGAACTAGTAATCTCAAGAGTGGAAGGCTAGCCTCTTCTCTCATCCACACATATACCATTCTTCTCACACCAAGATGGGACAAGAGAGCCCCTTCCAGAAGGACCCTCTCTAGATCAGTTTTCCAAGTGCATATGGAGATGACGGAGGGCCCTGTGGCCTGATCTCACTCGGCCTGATTCCCACCCTAGAGGACAGGGGCTTGTGGTTCTGAGTACTTTGAAATTATATAAGCTTTTTTGCTTCCCCTCTAACTCTAGCTGCCTGAAAGACAGGAACATGAGAATTCACCAGTCTGTCTCCAACTTTTAGCACAGCTGGTACAATATAGGTGCTCAAATGTGAGTAAAATGGTTGAGAGGGATGAATGAACCTTAATTCTTCAAACTAAGAGTCTGTAGCGGAGGCTTGTGATGCGCTGTACCCCATCCTCTCAGCCCCCTGATTCAGCACAGCTGTAGTGGACAGTTCCCTGTAGGGCACTAGCGTTCTACATCAAGTTGGTCCTGTACGAGGTCACTCAGCTGCCTTATAGCCAACGAGAAGTGAAGGAGAGTCAGTGCTCCTGGGGATACACGTCAACTGCTGGGGGACTGGAGTTTGAGGATAAATTCTCAGCCTCCTCATCCTCTGTGGGACAATTCTGAAGTGTGTCCTATATTGTTCTTCATCAGGTCCCCAGTGGGGCTGCACCCAGCACCGTCAGTGATAACCAGCTCATTAATGTACCCTTGTTTGGCTTTCTTCCCTCCCCTGTCTTGCTTTCTCCACTCCTTCACCACGCTGCCTAGAATCACCTCCCAAATAAACTACCTGAACCCAGGTCTTTGTCGCCACCTCTGATTTGGAGGGAACATGAATTAAGGGTCTAAGGGGACCTCTACTTGGTGGGCTTGTCCAATCCCCTTGTAGTCAGGGTTTGTTTTATTTTTTTCTGATATTTGGCCCAACCTCTGAAAATTTCCAACCGCAGGTCTCTCTCCCTCAGCATCCAGTGGTCCCCAAACAATGCGTCTGGTGGTTCGTCCTCCACATCAGAACTTTGACCATCGTTTCTGACAGATTCTCTTCTCAGACAGGAAAACAGAGTGGCTTTAATACTTGACACAAATGGCACTCGGAATACTTCCCTCAGCCCCAAAATCTGGAAGTTTAGAGACCATAGCAAAACACTTATTAAACCATTCAGAGAGCACAGTCTTCTTGAAATTATATCACGATCTTTTTTAAAGGGGCCAGTGGAATAGAACCCAGAAGGGCGCCACTTTCAAATGCAGCCATTTGAGACATGGTAACTATGGCTCCAGAAATACTTCTCCCCCCTGTGGCCGTGCCACCTGGCTAACCCAGGATTCTCTGAAGCAACGGGATGCAGAGACTGCAAGACGAAGCGCTCCCTTCAACAGAAAGGGAACCTGGCTGAGGAATCCTTTCATTCCCGTTTCTGCGAGACTCTGCCTTTCATCTAGGTGAGTGGTGAGTCCAAAGGAACAGAAGTGGCTCTATTGAAGCGCTGCATCTGAAACCGATGCTGGGTGTTAACGGAGCAAATGCCTCCTGGAAAGGAGTTGAAAACTCAGCCAGAGAGAGAGAGAGGAAAAGTGCTTTGCATTTGGGTGGGCTTGGTTTGAAACATGCTGGAGCCCATGAAAAGGGAGAGAAAGGGGCTGGGTGTAGCTGATGCTTTGTGTGCCACCCCAGAGCCCCTTGGCCCACCCTAGGCATGATTTGCCAACATCCCTACACACCCGACATCTTCCTGCATCTCTCCGCCTGAGGGCTTTCACTGGTGCTGGAGCCTGCTTGGCCCAAGTCAAAGATAAGCCACAGTACAGAAGAGTTACAGCCCCAAACAAGACCCTCAACCAATGAGGGGCAGGAGTTGGTGGGTAATTCCTCAGCTTCCTGGCCCCTTGCTGAGACAATCCTAGGTGTATTTCACATGACTTCAGAGGGTCCCCAGTGAGAAGGAACCCCGTTGCCCACAGCAGTAAGTCACTCACTAACACCAGCTTGTTAGCTTTGCTCTCTTCTCGGTCTCACCTCCCCACTCCCTCATAGTGCTTCTTGGGATCACATCCCAGATAAACCTCATGCACCCAGTCTTTGTCTTGGGATCTGCTTTTAGGAAGAACCAAGCTAAGACAATGGGGAAACTGGCCCATTAGTAAGGAGGCCACCAGCAACCTGAGGTGTTTAAATGAGCTTGTTTCTGGCAGGTGTCAGTGCCAAAGGCCAGCCAGCTCCGGGGATGTGGAAGGAAGGTGTTCAGCCTCTCCTAAATGGCCTCTAGAGAAGGTGCTTTGCCAATGAATGACACCCTGTCAATAAAGTCTGGATGCACGAAAGCTTCCCGAGAGAAATAGACATTCAAGGGCCCTGAATTAGCCCGCTGGGTCTGCCCTAGCAAAGTGCCGCAGACGGGATGGCTTACAACAGAAGTTGGTTTTCTCACAGTTCTGGATGCAGGAAGTCTAAGACCAAGGTGTTGGTAGAGTTGATTTCTTATGCGACCCCTCTCTTTGGCCTGAAGATGGCTGTCTTCTCTCTGCGTCTTCACGTGGTCTTTCCTCATTACGTGACTGTGTCCCGATTCTTCTCAAAAGGACACCAGTGGTATTGGATTAGAGCCCACCCGTATGACCTGGTTTCACTTTAATTATCTCTTTAAAGGCCCTATATCCCTATATCCAAATACACTCACGTTCTGAGGTACTAGGAGCTGGGACTCCAACATATGAATTGTGTGTGGGAGGGGACACAGTTCAGCACATAACAGACCGCAAGGGACGCCCACCTCCACGCTGAATAAGAAGGACTCTGAGTCCACCATTGGTGAGGTTCCCGGATATGGCAGCTCTTGGTTAGAGAGGGAAGCGACGAAGGATAATGAGGCCTGAAATGAGCCTGTCAGAAAGGAGGAGGTGGCGGGAGGGGAGGGTGTGAAGTCTGCGGCACAGCAACTATTTGACCAGCCAGTGGGTCTGGGCCTATTTCTATGGAAATGAGCTCATTATGGTTAAATCTTTTTCCAGCTCCTGGTTGATTCATGAAGTGGTTTTGAAGGTTGATAATCACTTCATGAATCACTGACAAAGACAAGAGCCAAATACCTGGCACTTGTGATTGCTGCCTCTCCTGATGAGCATTCCCACCGTGATTTGGGGTGTCCCCGTCTCAGCAACCAGGTGTGCAGACTAGAAAAGTCCTTGTTCATGCGCCAATGTCTCTTGCTTCCGTAATGCCCGCCGGCCATTTTGTCAGGCATTGAACCTTCCCCAGACATTTCGTGATCATTGCTGAGTTAATTCGGAAAGAGCACTTGGAAACACTCGTGACAGTAGGCAGGAAGTGATCTGCCATCAGGTTCCGCAGCACTATTTAGGGGTAGGTAAAATGGTGTTGCTCGGAGCGTGTCATGGCGTCCATGTTTCTGCCCACAGGAGAATCTGCTTCAGCCCAGCCTATAAACGAGACATGGCCATTCGCTCCAGGCCCAGAGATAATGCCTATCACAGTCCTCAGGGAAAACAGAAATCAAGGATCAGACTGGAGAGGGATGCTGAATGCTGCCACAGTGCATTTGGATATTAGAGAGACACAGAAGACGGGCGCTCCGAACCTAAAGGCTCCTTGAACACTTGAGATCCAGAGACCAGCAACTTAGAAGCAGAGGCCCCTTAAAACCAGAAGCAGACAGAGCTTCCTCCCGGATGCTGCCCGGCTCACCCCCTCACTTCATTCACCTCACCTCACCTGCCTGGGCACCCCTCAGAAGAGCTCCCATGGGCACCTCTGCTGTCCTCCTCTGCTGTGTTGTCCTCAACAGCCCTTATCACCACCTATCACCTTCCAGATCCATCTGTCGGCTTACTTTCTGCCTCCCTCCACCAGCAAGTATGCTCTGCAAGGCAGGGACCTCTGTCTGTGTGGTTCTCTGCTGGAGCCCCCCACCTAAAGCCGTGCTTGGCACCCAGAGTGGGTGCTTCAGGAATGTCTGTGGAATGAATGAGTGATTTGAGTGTGACAAGCACTGTGTTGAACATAAAGAGAATCTGCGGACTTGAAAGAAGAGGAATGTTGTCTGAGTGATCGCTTCTCTCTCAACCCCAGGTACACATTTACGGGTCTCTCGAATCCTTGGGGAAGAGGAATGGGCTCTTCACACACCAGTTTGTATCCAGTTCCTATGCCGGTGTAGACTCAGGCACTCTCAACACATCACGTCAAAGACTTAGACAAGTCTGAAGAAGAGATTTCCCTCCAGATGCTGTAACAGAACCAAACCATGCTTGGGGAGTCCCCAAATGACTCCTGGAAGCCAGACCCAGGTATCCAGAGTGGGCACAATCATGTATGGGTCTCCCTTTTCACAAGGCTGCCTTTACAAGGCTTATTTGTGTTTGATTGTGCTCTGGTAGAATCTCTACACACCACTCAAAATCAAATAACGGCTTAGCTGAAAAAGCCCTTCCATATTATCTACTTCCTCTTCATTGGAAATGGAACTTCTATGGCTCAGAGAGGGAAAGTACTTAATGCATGGTCACACAGCCAATTTCAGCAGAGTCGAGACAGAAACCAAAGCCTTCTAATTCCCGCTGGAGTGTATTTTTTCCACACTAAGCTGGATACCTATAGGATACCTATGTTTCAAACTTGAAGAATCTAACTCTGAGGGATGAAATAACCAACCATCCCACCTAGTTGTATGTAGACCAGAAGAAATCAGGTGGGTTAGATGAAGGATTTCTGGGGTCGCTACTTTGCCTTGAAGCCCAACATAGTTGATATAGAAGGTGCCTGGAGGTCATCTCACCCAAGTGCCCTCTTTTAAGATGGGCAAACTGGAGTTTAGAAAGTCACACAGCGACGAGTTGGAAGAGTTAAGGTTAGACTTCCGGTCCTGACCCGCAGTTTAGACCATTTTTTACCACATTCTGCCAACTTGATCACCAACCACCGATGTGGGAAAGACTCTTAAGTGTGATTTTGTCCAAATTCCCATTTTCCAGATGAGGAGACCAAGACTGAAAGGCCCAAGTGAGTGTCAGAGTCTAGAGCTTAAATCTAGACTTCTTCCACCACCCCCCCAGCCCCTTTTCTGTGCCCTTCCTTTTCCTTGCTCCCCTTTTCCATAAGACCTCCTCAAGAGGATGCAGTTCCCCCTCCCGCGCCCCGACCGGACCCGACCCCCACCTCCACCCTCCCACCATGACGTCAGCGTCCTGGGAATGAACTTTGCACAGGATCTCTCCCACCCTGCCCCCTAGTGGCAGAGCTTGAGCAGAAGCGCTCACGCTGCCATTCTTTCGTTAAGGAGAAGGCGCCGTGTGCCCTTCGTGGAGTCCACAGAGATTTGTTAACTGCCATTGCCAGGCACGGAGGAGGGGCTGGGGATAAAGCAGTGAGCTGGAGAACAGCAGCAACAATGACATGATTCCTCTCCTCGTGGCACTCACAGTTCAGCAGGAAGGGCAGGAATTAAGCAAACCACTCTTCCAGTTTGCTTCCAAATGTAACTCCAGCTGAGACAGGTGACATGGAGGAGACAGAGACAGTGCACGAGGGGGTCTGAGGTCATGAAAGTCTTCCCCAAGGAAGTGACATCTAAGCTGATGCTGAAGAAGAGATCAGAGCCATCCAGGCAAAAACAGGGACAGGAAGTGTGATGGCCTCCAAGGAGGGGACAAGCTGTCTCATTCCCAGGCCTCAGGTTCGTGAACCCACCTTTACCCAGAGTACTCAGCGACCAGGTGGTTCAGGTGTCAGAAGCTTCTGGTTACCTGCCATTTGACCAAGAAACATGTTACCTCCCAACCCTGAAGGCAGAAATGTTTTGCTAAAATCTCTCTGTCTCTTAACTGTACTAACAGCTTCTTGCAATACTAAGGACTTTTAAGAGTCTGAGATTCCTCATTCCCAGCCCAGAGACAAAAAGGACCATCCCCACTGGAGGAATGAGCAGTGCTCCCATACGGCAATTTCATGGCTGCTGAGGACGCTGCCTAATGTGCACGGGCCCTGGAGTCAGGAAGATGTGGATTCCAGTCCCAGCTCTGCCCCATGCTGGCCGGGTGACCTCAGGCAAGTCACTTCACCACCCTGGGCCCACAGCTTCCTCTACTTCTTAGTGTCCTTGAAATGTCAAAATATGATCAGGTCCCTGAACCGGCTAGCACATAGTAGGTGCTCTATGTCCGTTTCCTTTTTTTTCTATGCCTTCGACAAAGTTCTCTCCACTTTTTATCCCGTTGGGTAGTTAGATCTTCATTCCTTTAACATAGCTATTTCTATTCTTGTTAAAATGGGAACAAAGTGTCCCTAAAGCAGGGGGTGTTTGAACCAGGCCTTGAAGGATGAGTGGGAATTTTCCAGGTACACAGGGGGAAGGTAATTCCAGGATGATAGAATCGTTTATACAAAAGCACATAGATCTGAGGAAAGGAAACCCTCATGGGAGCCTGAAGGGAAGGAAGCACGGGGCAGGATAGTGTGGTTGGAGATGAGAAAAAGAAAGGTCCTTGTGCAAAAGCTGTGGAAGGCCTTGAGTGCCACACCAAAGAGAGTTCATGGAAGTGACAAAGGACAATAAGATGCTATTCTATGGAGAAATGATGACATCAGATGAACTCCTCTGAAAGGCCACTCACTCTGGGCAGCAGCTAGAAAGATGGAGTGCTGGAAAGAGGGAAGGAGGTGAGGGGACCACTTAAGAGATTTTGGTGAAAGTCCCGCTGGTACATGAAGAGCCGAGGGCTTTGGGCTGAAGGATGGAGATGGTGAAGAGGACTGGATTGGCCAGAGGGGAGGAGAGCGGCTGAGGCAGAGGATGGTGCTGGAGGCACTGCCCGGGCCCTCCATCAGGCGGCCTCTCCCCTCTGCACACCCCCTCAGGTGTGACCTCAGAGGGGATGTCTCAAGCAGAGGGCTGTGCCCCACTCCCCGACCCAGCAGAAGATGCTCCACAAGCACCTTCCTTCCTCTTCGCCCTTTCTCCTCCCTCTTTCTGGTCTCTGGCAGCCAGTCTTCCCTAGCTTTATGTTTTCCTTTCCCTGTAACATATCAAGCATCTCTGCTTTGTTATTTCAAAGCATCCTCGAACTGAGCCCTGACTGACATCCCTCATCTTCCCCAGCCTGCGCCTCCCCGGCAGCCTCCCAGCTCCTCCATCTCCCCTCCTGAAACCACACGCATTCTTTACACACAGCCTCCTCACCAACCGAGCCCTTATCTCAGTCTGCTTTTCAGCTTCAAATAAGTTTCGAAAAACCTTCCTTTGAAAACAGCCTCTCTCATTGCATTAATATCCAGGTTGTGTTTTCAGCCATTGTCTCTTTAGACCAGGGACTGCATTTGACTAAATCGGGTGGTACGTGTGTTGCCAACACCTCCCAGCCTGTATCAGTGTGCCTTTGATGGGAACTATCTTATCTGTAATCAGTTTACTGAGTTATGGACCCAAATTGCCTCTGCAAAAGATCAGGCTGAGTCTGCGCCTGTGCCTCCTCACGGGCGTGCCCTGCGCTTTGATAAACCCCACAGAGTCCGTTTCCTGGAACCCTCCAGAGTCCAACAAAGCCTTCATTTTAATCCAACGCCCCCCACCCCAGGGCAAAACTAAATTTAAATTTTATTTTGAAACACTATAAGGTGACCACCGTGTTCAGCAAGATGAAAGGGATGATTTCAACGAACAATTATTGTAAGCCTACTATGCTCCAGCTTTGAAAGATGGCCACAGACTGTCTTCATGTGGCTCACATCTGGATGGGGTGGCGGGCTAGGAAAAAGATTGCCAAATAAGTGCTTTACCATTTGACATGACAAGTGCAATATTATGAGTATGTGAAAGGTACTCAGCCGACTGGGTGATGCGTGAGCTGCATTTTTTATTAAAAAACACAAAGGTAGGCATTTTTTTTTAAATCAAAAAAAATGTGGCAAGAACCCAAAGGTGAGTTTATTATACGAAAAATATGTAACCAACATGTGTCAATTTACGCAACTATATAATTAGGCTAGGCACTGGGAGGTGGGGACAGAGGGACAGAAATCATTACCATTCCTGCCCATTGCTGAGTAACTGCCAGATGCCGGAATTTAAGAGCATACACTTCATCTGTTCATTTGTCAATGTACGTTTAGGTCGTTTCCACATCGTGGCTATTGTGGATGATGCTGCAATGAGCAGAGGAGTGCAAATCTCTCTTTGAGAACCTAATTTCAATTATTTTGGATAAATACCCAAAAGTGGGATTGCTGGATCATATGCTAGTTCTATTTTTAATCTTTTGAGGAACCTCCATACTGTTTTTCATAGTGGGTGCATCATTTTACCCTCCCACCAAACAGTGTTTGAGGGTTCCAATTTCTAAATACATATAGTAGGATATTATTCAGGCTTGAAAAAGATGGAAATCCCACCATATGCAACAATATGGATGCACCTTGAGGACATTACGCTGAGTGAAATAAGCCAGGCATAGAAAGACAAATATTGTGTGACTCCACTTGTAGGACGTATCTAAAATAGTCAATCTCATAAAAGCAGAGAGTAGCGGGGGGAGAGGGAAGTGAGAAGTTACTATTCACCAGGTGTAAGGTTTCAATTAAGCAAGATGAATAAATTCTAGAGATTAGCTGTACAACATTGTGCCTGTAGTTAACAATACTGAATTGTACACTTACAACTTTATTAACAGGGTAGGTGTCATGGTATTCTTATCACAAGAAAAAAAGAGTTGTACATGTGTGAGTTAGAGCCCTGAGCATACCTCTGGCTTCCCCTTCACTTGCTATGGTGATCCTGGGCAAGTCACTCAACCTCTCTGTGTCTCTTTCTCCTCATCTGTGAAATAAGGAGAAAAATAGTACTTGCCTCATAGAATTATCATGAAGTTTAATGTTCTTCTGATATTAATAAGCTTAGACTAGTCCCTGGAATATAGTAAGTAAACATCATCCTAAGTGCTTTATATACACTTCCTGGTTTATTGTCAAGACTCCCTATGAAGAAGTAACTATGATTCCATTTTACAGATGAGGAAACTGAAGCTTTGGGAATTTAGGGTTCTTCGTGGCAACACCTGTGCAAGGGAGCACTGAACAGCACAGACGGTAGGTCCTGCCAAACTGTGGAGAAAGAAGAGATCCTGCTGGCTGGTGTATCCCCAGAAGGCTTCCTGGAGGAGATGGAATGGCATCTGGGCTTTAAAGAACAGGGAAGATGTGGATCAACATTTTCAGAGTTCCTAGTGGTGGGGACAAAGGCACAGTGTTGAGAGGATGGATGGATGCTCGAGAATAAAGGGACCAATCCCAAAGGCCTATTCTGTCCTGGGCCTCGAATGCCTGGCCAAGGTGTCTGAAGATGCCTCCCTTCCCTGGCATTGGCAAGTTGGAAAGGCTGTGGAGCAGCAGCAGAAGCAGGTATGAGGACAATCATCCATTCACTTGGTCAACACAGGTACACCTGGAGCCCACTTCAAGTGCCAGTTTACACCCCTGACCATTTCCACTGTCCCCTCCTCTGAACAGGCTCTGAGCATGGCGGAGAAAGCAGAAACACGTGAGACACATTCCCAGCGGTCAAGGATGTCCCATTCTAGCCCAGCATTTCTTAGACTTTAATGTGCATCCGAATTACTTGGGGAGCTTGTTACAAACAGATTCTGACTCAGTAAGTCTGGGCTGGGGCTGAGAATCTGAATTTCTAACAAGCTCCCACGTGATGCTGATCCATGGACCACACTTTCAGTAGCAAGAATCTAACCTATTTATTCCCTTTCTAGTCTCATAATTCTAACCCCAACAAGTAGCACAATGCCTGGCCCAGAGTGGGTGCTTATAAACATTCATTGAATTGAAAAAGTCTAATCACTTTCATTCCTATCATTGAATTTGACTATGGAGACCACACACACACACACACACACACACACATCAAGGGCTGTGTGTCTTCCTTCTTACATCTTCCTACAATCTAAGCAGTGGACTTCAGCATCCCTTTTCCACTCTCCCACAGCATCTTTATGAATGGCTTTAAGTCCTCAGGTTCTTTTCTTTTTATTACACAAATGATGTATGTTTACTGAAAAAAAAAATAGAGGAAAAAAGGGATAAACAAAAAGAAAGAAAAGACACTATAATCTGATACACATCCTCTCAGACTCTGTGCTACCGCATGGGAGCACACTCTATGTTCTGTTGGTATTTTAATTTTCCTGAATTATGAAGAATATTTTCCCATGTCAAAAATATCACCTTAATGGCTGCATAAGTATTTCATTATTTAAAATTTTCATGGAGCACACACTTCCTTGACTTATAAAATACAGTGAACTCAAAAAAGATTTTAAAAAGAGCAAGCTCCATATTGAAGACTTTATGGACAAAATGTTATAATGTCTGTGATTTGCTTTAAAATGGTCCAGTGAGTCGGAAAGTATGAGGCAACAGAGACAGAACAGAATGGGCCACATGTTGTGCATTGCTGAACCAAGTGGTGGATATATGTGGGGGGCATTACATTGTTGAACCAAGTGGTGGGTATATGTGGGGGGCATTACATGACTCTCTCACTTTTGCATATGTTGGTAACTTTCCAGAATAAAAGTTTAAAAATAAAAGGACAAGATCCAGGAAGAAGATTCTGAGACAGGAGATAGCGTTGGATGTTAGTTTTTCACCCCCAAAGAAAGAACAATGTTTCATTTAGGACCATTCAGCCTGTCACTTCAAAGTTCCAGGGTCCCTGAGCTACTAAATTGCACTGGAATAATCTGCCTTTATTATTTCCTGTCCTGTCAGAAGGGATTTGCATTTTAAGTGCATGCTCCATGTCATGTCTAAATAGGAACTAATTGAGATGCGCGGGAATGTGGAAGCAGGCTTTGGGGTTTGCCCTGCAGACAGGTGGCAGTTCTGGGGAGCAGGGGGCACAGCCCTGCCCTATATGTAGCTTATGTGAAGCTTGGCCCGGTCAGCTCACCGCTCTGAGCCTCAGCATCCTAATCTGTGAGAGGAAAGGATTGGAACCAAATGAACTTTATAACTACTCTCTGCTCAAAAATAACTAGGTTCACCGCTGGGGACCCTTTCACCACTCTGCTTTGCAGTATGCAAATCAGCTGAATTTGGTAATTGGAGAAAGCTGATGGGAACAATTTAATAAACGTTGATAACATTGCACAAAGTAATTGTTCAATTATTTCTAACAGTTCAGTTTGGAAAGCACAACGGTGGGGGAGGGGGAGGGCCATAGAAATTACCTTTGCTTGTTAATCATCTCGTCCAGTGGAAGCCAAGTGAGAATAAAGACTGTGCGGGGTGTTTTGTTTTAGTTCTGATTACTGTGCTTTCATCTGAACATTTTCAAGCCGCGCTTTGGTCTTCCTCATACGGATGTTGACTGAGTTCTGTTATCAGGATTTTAATTAACACCAGGTAGAGAAGGGGAAACCAGATGACACGCAATTACTTCTGTTTGGTTTAAAGTCAACGCTGGGGACTTTTCTTCGAGGAGCTGTTGAAACTGTCTTATCTCATGCATTCCGAGGATGGCTGTTTCATGTAAATGTCATTTCTGCTGTCCAAAATGTTACAACACGCGCCAGCACAAGAGAACGACTGTCTTGTTCTAAGAGACATGAGGGAGCCAGCAAGCTTTTGATCAAAGGCACGATTCGAACATCAAAGTAATACCTCTTCTGTTCAATTCAGGAATCAAGACTCTGAATTACGGAAGGGAGACTCTGGCTGTAGTGATAGCCTCACCTCCTATGCTGGGAAGTGCCTGAATTTCCAAGGTGTAAGCCCTCTGCAGAAAACTAGCTGGAAAGGGGCACTTGATGGCACAGGTACATCTATTGCATCCTGTCGTCAACATATTTCCATTCAGTCTGTACACATTCATCTGCTCCTGTGTAGGCTTCTCTCCTGGGACTGGAAAACTGGAGCTGCCGTGACGCCCCCACACACACACAGAGATAGCAGCTAAGAGCCTTTGGGGTATGATGGACCTCAGTTCATTCACGCTGTGCCACTTGCCAGCTATGCTATGCAACTTTATGCAACTTATCTTGCCCCTCCAGATCACCATTTCTTCATCTGTAAAACGGAAAGAACATCTGATGCATGGAGAGATATATATATATGCATGTGGTATGTTGACACAAAGGAATATTTCACAGCAGTAAAAAATGAACTACTCCTAAATAGTATAAAGTAAATGAATGTCAAAAACATTATGTTGCAAGAAAGAAGCCAGACACTAAAAAGCATATATTGTATTATTTCATTTATGTGACGTCCTAGAACATGACTTCATAGGCTATGGTCTTAGAAGTCAGAATAATGGCCACCTGGGCAGGGGACAGTGTTGACTAGGAAGGGGCGTGGGCGAACTTGCTGAGGGCATGCGAATGCTCTGTCGTGATCAGGATGGTGCTTACATAAGTGTGTACGTGTGAAAAGAGTCACTAAAAGCTACTCTATGAAATGCATACCTCAATTTAAAAGGTTGCATCAAAATATAATATCTGATGCACAGAATAGTTGTGAAGATAAAATGAAGACAGTCCATGGAATGCACCTCTCACGGTAGCTGGACTGAGCAAGTAACCAGCGAATGATGGCTATCATCGTTGTTTATGTTGTTCTCATCATTAGTGTTAGCGTTTTAGTGGAGTGACATCTAACCCAGAAATTGGGGTCTAAAGTTCAGTATATCAGTCAAAAAATCTGTTGAAATCATACCCTGTAATCCCTTAAATTGTCCATAAATTACAGTTTGCCTCATTTGGTACATACAACCCTGCTCAGTAAAAGAGGTTACTATGTATAATGGATTCAGTAATGGGCAGGATGTAATACAGAGGGCTGGGCGTAAGAAGCACACCTCTATAGAGAGTGAGGTCGCCACAGGTACCAGGACCAATGGCAGGCTAGCATCGTCACCACCTCTTGCTCATGCCTAGAAATGGGCTCATTGAGAATGGCAGGCATAATCACTAGACCAGGCAAATTTCTAATTGCCTCTCTCTCTCTCTCTCTCTCTCTCTCTCTCTCTCTGTATCTATCTCTATCTTTCTTCTCTATCCCTCTCTCTCTCAATGTATTAGCATCAGTTAACCGAGCACAAGGTGCAACTTCACGGTACTGTATTCCCAGGAAGGTACTGAAACACTGAAAGCTCTGTCTGGTCTGGCTCAGGGGATGTCACCAGTTCCCAAAAAGGAAGAGAAGGAAGTGAACATCATACCCATGCTGTATATTATGTTCCTTGAAGTATAATAATCATTAAAGCACTATTTGGTAAATGCAACATATTTCATTTCAGATTTTGGGTTGTCTTTCTCAGTGAATCGTTTTACAAGCTTTACAAAATCTTGGGTACCCTTGCATAACAGATGCCTAGATCCTGGAGACCACGCTGACAATCGCATCTTGGAATCCAGTGCTCATAGTGGACAGACTCCGTAAGCAGCTGCCCACCACCATGCCCTTGAGCACTGCTCTACACAATGGAGCCCGTAAGGAACCCCAGAGAAGGTGTAGTATTACCAGAGAGGTCTGGATTTGGAGTGGAGACCAGCAGGGGCACTCTGTGAAACGGAACCAAGTAGGTCCAGGGCCTGTTGCCGGAGGTGCTTATACCCTGTAACACTGGTGGGCTCCAACTCTTCTCTCAACGCTGTGCCCAACATCCCATTAACCCACTTGGAGAGCCTCAAGGGAGGCCTAGACAGGTGTGAAATCACCTTTCATCACCCCACAGGTGTGCGAGATGTGCTGCAGAAGCGCATGTCACATCTCCTGAAGCAGGAAGCTCTGCCAGGGATTTTCTCTGAGCACAAGAAGCCGAAAACTGAATCACTTTTGACTTAGAAATGACCTGGATCAAGGACTCGGCTTTCTAAGCATGACAGGATGATAAAAATATCCTCTGACAGCGTATCCACGTGAGATAGAAGATGCCAAGGCGAGCTCTGGAGCTAGAAGAATGTGTGTCATCCATTCTCTTATCCACCAGCCACTTATCACGCCCAATAACATGCCCAGGCTGGCAGAGGGGCTGTGGGAGAGTCAGAAAGCAATAACGATTCTGAAAAGACTCTGAAGTAAATCACACCTACTCTCTAGGTGTTTAAGGCCTAGGTGAAATGAAGGAACATGCGAACAGGAAAAAGAAAGTTCAAGGCCATCCAATTATTTCCCACAACCTACCCCAGGTGTCCATCATGGACCAGGCACTATGCTCCCTCTGGAGAATCAGGATGACTGACGCCTGCAGGAAGCCACATCCCCACAGAGGAGCTGGACAACTAAACAAATCATAAGGCAGAGTGACGGGGAGTCACAGAGGTGTACGAAGAGCCTGCGGAAGCACGGCGAGGTGAGCTGGGAGTCATGCCTGGGGTGTGTCCCGGAAACATTGGCGTTCTGCCTTGTCGAATAAGTACGACTGAGCCAGGGAGGCAGAGTGAGGAAGGGCATTCCAGGCCCAGGGAATGGAATGAACTATGGCAGGGCAGCTGGACAACCCGTGCAGTGCCATGGGGAAAAGGCCAGAGTGGGAGGCTAACGTGGGTCATGAAAGGTCTTGTGCTCAGGTTGAGAACCTGAACTTTGCCCAGCACAGGGAGGAATGGGGAGATGAGAGGTCAGCTCTGGCATCTGTGTGAGGTGTGGGTGGGAGGGTGAGAGGTAGGAAGGCTCTGTAGCCAGGAGGTGGGGAGCCTGGGTGAGGGCGGTGCAGTTGGAGAAGAAGAACAGGGCTCGGGGTCAGCTTCCTGGCAGCATTTGGGTCGAAGAATTCTCCATCTGATTCCACGATGGAATGCTGACCCCCTGCAGAAGATCTCTCCCCAGCAACCTCGAGAAAAGCAGGAAGTTCTCTCCCCGCATCCCAGGAAGCTCTCTTCCTCCCATAGTCACAAACAGAAGACAAAGCCCCTGGATCACGTACCTTCCAATCTTCCTGTGTGTTTGTTTCCCAACCAGAGAAAATGTTCCTCATTGATGGGCCTTCTTGGATCTTAGAAGAATCAAGCCACTTTTTTCTTCAGAATCTTAAGAACAATTACAAACATGTGAAAAGATATGGTTTTCCAAGATAGATATTAAAAAGCGGACGATACAGCTCTCGCCCTTGAGAGACAAGGTGGGTTTCTGTTTGTCCCCCTGAGGGGGGCCAAGCCTCTGGATTGTACCAAGCAAGGGGTAGAGCCAATCCAGGGTCTGTCCATCTTCCTCAGGCCACTCCGACTTAGGATTAATTTTCAAAATCAAAATTTCAATCTTTGACCCAACAGAGTCAATTGCCAGAAGTAGTTTCCCTTTCTTGTTACCTCATCTGACGACATTCAGCACCCATTATAGAAAATGAAATGTCACCTGCATGGCCCCCCAATGTCTCCCTCTGTTAACCACGTTGGCCAGAATGTGTCTTGTCCTCTTCCCAAAGGGCCTTAGTTTGGGTTCCCCAGAAGCAGACCCCAAGGCAGACTCAAGCTCAAGAGGTGTCATTTACATCACGAGACAAATGTGGAAATGGCAATCTTGAGCAGGTAAGTGACTCCACAAAGGTCTTACCCCATATAATAGTTAATATTTGTGGAGTTTTTTTAGAAAAACTCAATTGGATGGGACGCTATGAAATAAGTTTCTCTGAGTTGGTTTTACCCACAGGAGGATTCTTTATGTTTAGCACACAGACACACACACACACACACACAATACCAATGAATCACAAGTGGAAAAGAAATAAACGGCCTCACTGTTGCAAGTTCCACACACTCAAAGTAATGACAAATGCCGCAATGCCAAGCATTTCAATGTCTATGAGACTGGACCAGAGAGGGGACTGCTTACTACTCCAGTTCTTGACAGAGTCTAGTCTTCCTGGGATGACTCAGGATCCATCTGGAGGTCAAGCCCACGACCTACTTGGCTCCTCACAGCCCCTTCCACCAATCACTGCACACCTACGAAGTGCTGGGCGCTTCAAACATTGTGTCATTCACCCCTCACAACAACCCTGGAAAGAAGAGAAAGCTGTCTGCGTTTTACGAACCATGACTCATCAGCTAGTGGTGGAGCTGTGATATGAACCCAGACCTGTGGGTGTCCAACGTCCGCCCTTTTGACAATACATCATGTTCCTCCTTAAGAAGGAATTTTTGGAATGTTAGCACTATCTGCCTCCTTCATTCATTCATTCCAGAAGCATTTACTGAACATCTCCTTTGTGTAGGTTTCTTAGCACTTCCTTTACAGAGGTCAGCAGTGGGGAAACCATAAATAAACTGTGAAACTCCCGGTGTTCTTATGGGACCTGAACTGAACTTAGGTCCAGATGGCCATTGAGTATGAAAGTAGATGTCACATAGGGCTGCCATTACTGCTCATGTGTCTGTCTTTTCCACTCTGGGTGATGGTCACACTAGAGTATTCAAAATTTCGGAAATACTGGGGGCAGCTGGTGACAGAGTGGTTAAGTTCACGGGCTCTGCTTTGGCGATTCGCAGGTTTGGATCCCAAGCACAGACCTACACAATGCTCACCAAGCCATGCTGTGGTGGCATCCCACATAGAAAATAGAGGAAGTCTGGCACAGATGTTAGCTCAGTGACAATCTTCCTCAAGCAAAAAGAGGAAGATTGGCAACAGATGTTAGCTCAGGGCCACTCTTCCTCACCAAAAAATAAAATAAAATTTGGGAAATACTGATGTTGATCAATCTCATATTTGATAGATAAGAAAACTGCAAGTCACCAAGTAGATGTGACTTGCCTGTGGCCTCACACTGATCAATGACAGCGTCAAGAAGGAAACTCAAGCCTGCTGACTCTCAGTCCAGTCCTCTTTCTGAGACCAGGGGCTGGGGCCACCTCAGGTACCTCTCACCAGCTACGTCATCATGTCTCCTTCCAGAGGCACTGTTCTTGCTCCGACTCACCTTCCCTCCCTCTGTCAGACCCACAGACGCCCTCTCCTCTCCAGACCTCCAGGGCAGCCCACCACCCCAGCCTATCCCTCGATTTGGCGCACGGGTAGGTCTCATCCTGTTCAGTGATGCCAGGACAACTAATCTATCAAGCACACACAGGGCCCAGAGCCTCTGAGCAGCCTGACCAACAATCTCACTTTGGAGAGCAAATAAGTCCCAGCCCTGTGAGAGACTGACGGAGGGCAAGGCATCCACAAGAAACCACTTAGGAGACGTGTCATTTTTTTAGGACTTTGCTGTGACAACATTGGAATACACTTGGGCCACTTGAACAAAGGCAGGTCTGTGACAGGCAGGCTCCCTCGGGCCTCTGCAGTGAGAGGCCACCTGAGCTCAACAGAGGTTCTCAAAATGAGAACAAACCTTCAACACCTGGTGGACAGGGGGAGTTAATGGGAAAGGAAAGTCAGGGCAAGACAGGGAGGGGAGAGAACAGAAGGGAGTTTTGCTCAAGATCTGTTGATTTTTTTTTTTTAATCATAATGATGAAAAGATTTTTAAGGATATTTTTGGAATTTAACTGCTATGCACCAATTACAGCTTTTTACCTTCAACACAAACCAGGGGATTGGAAACTTACAAGAGTTTGGGGGTTATTTGCCCCCGTCTTGTTGCCTTGGGGTCTGTAGGGGGAAGAAAGACAGTGAGCTTCAATGACTCTGCAGTGGGGCGGTACTGGATGGGGAGCTGCACACACTACAGGTGAAAGGAAGCACCCAGCATGGAGGGTTCAATCACTGTTTGTTAATTCCATGTTGGTCTAATCGGGGAAAATAAAGGACTGGAGAGAGAAGGTGAGAGGGTTCTGTCAACCAGGACAAGGAATGTGAACAAAAGTGGGAGATGACTGACTGACCAAGGGGATGCCGTGAGCAAACCCATGTTTGGAAAGATCGCAATGTGGAGTGTGGTACAGGGGTAACGTAGACTAATGGTTAAGAACACTGGCTCTGAGGTCACACCCAGCATGCAACTGACTCTAGCTCCTCCCCTTATCAGTGGAGTGACTCTGGGCAAGTTATTTAACCTCTGGAAATGAGCATATCAATGCCATACTTCTCAGTGGCTTGAACTAAGCGGGACAATCTATTTAAAGGCCTGTCACATATACGAGTCTTCAATAAATGGTCTCTATAGTTTTCAGTATCTTCTTCCTAAGTCATACATGTACAGATAGAAGTTGGAGTGGCTGCCTCTTACCAACCACCCCCAAGGCCAAGCCTGTGGTACCCACACTTCTTTTGGGATCCACCATCCTCCCTATAGCTCTGCCCTGTATTCTGAATAGGAGCTGTTGTCTTCCTGGCCCTACCTCTCTAGCCATAGTGTTTGGTCCAGGGCTTGGACATGTGACCCAAGTCTGGCCAATCAGAGTCCTTTCCCTGGAGAAAGTTAACTGATGCTGGAGAAAAGATCCCCTTTTCCTTTCACTGGTGAAGTTTTGAGATGTGAATCTGGAAGCTGCAGGTGATCCTACAGGTGTGGAGGGAACTTCCCAAGAGAAAATAAGGCTGAAAACAGATGAGATATAGAACAACAGTCCTTATGGCGCCTAAAGACCTACTTCTCACTCCTGGGCTCCATGGGCTTGCCCTGGCTTTTCGTAGCCTGATTTCTCATCTTGTCCTTTAATTCTATAAATTGTCCCAATAGCCTTCCAATAAATACCATTTGTTGCTTAAGCCAGTTCAAGTTTGGTGTCCATGATTTGTTCCCAAGCCCCCCAATTTACCATGACCATTGACTGACCTTAGCATCTGCACATCCCATTAGAGCTCTGAAATTTCTCATATTTCCCCCACCTGCCTCCAACAAACATTTTATTTCTTTATAATGCGGGGTACATTAATCTCTAAAGACTAAAACATAGAAAAATGAAGTCAAGTTTCACTGTACACTTAATGAACCACCCTTATTAAAGACTAAAATATATCATTAGGCCCGTCCCAGGATATCCAGGAGACGTTGTCAGAACCTCCACCTTCCTTGTACGATCGGCCCACCTGGGTGCAGTAAATCTCCGCAGGTTGATAAACATCGAACATTCTTCACCTGTATTTATTGTCCGTTCTGAAATTGGCGTTTCCCGTTGGACATGTAATCACAGGTTGCTCTGTTAAGCATTTTCCCTGTTCAGAGGAGCACGTCAGAAATTGATTCCCTGATAGAATGAGGTAGGAGATGAAGCACAAATTCAACCACAGGTATTTGGACTTCTCCTCTCCTTTTGCCTTTGTGGTTTGGACACTTCCTTCCCCAAAGTGAAAGGTAAGGGCTTTAAGACAGAAAACCAATTGGGTTGCTGGAATCCAATCAACGACCATGTCCCAGGGCAAAGGGCCACTCTGAAGTGGCCCAACGTCCATCTCTCAGTACCACCCAAACGCTACAGCCCATCCAGGTCAGATTCGAGGAGGCTCGTTCTTTGTTCCCAAGGAGCGTGAGGCTGACAGGTGGAAAAGCTTCACCGGGGCAGAGAAAATGAAATGGAATTCAAGTTGGAGGGTTGTCTTCCCCATGAACTGCCGCGGTCTCAAGAGATAACACAAGCAGCGATGCTCAAACTCACATCTGTGAGTCAATTACTGGGCACCTGCATTTAAAAACCATTCTGATGTGTTAGGTTTTAAATGGTTCAAACGTATCAAACAGAAAGGAAAAAGAAGAGGGAACCAAGCCCCTT
Organism: Equus quagga; assembly: GCF_021613505.1. Lineage (NCBI taxonomy): Eukaryota > Metazoa > Chordata > Mammalia > Perissodactyla > Equidae > Equus > Equus quagga. The sequence goes on from NC_060279.1 coordinate 60,784,710, forward strand.
TAGGGATTTTGTTTGAATCTACAAAAAGGCTGGATTGAAACCTGCAGAGTATTTATAAAGAAGCTGTAAAATCTTTTATTCATTTGAAAGGAGTTGGAAGAGAGACACAGGAAGTGAGGCAAGAGAGAGCGAGCAGCAGCGTGGAGAGGAACGGGGAGCCGTGAGAGGCAGCTTTGTGATGTTGGCAAAAGGGAGCTTTTCCTCAAACTGGAAGAAAGTTAACCATTGCCACTTCTGGTGTCACGGACACAGGATGTGGATGAGTCCCACCTCCACCACTCGCTCGTTCCAGAAAATGTCACTTCCACTCTACGAGCCTCGGTTTCCTTTCCTGTAAAATGGAAATAAACTCCACACACAGGGTTTTATTAGGATCCAAATGCTGTAATAGATGTGAAAGCCCTGTATAAGCTGTTGACTGCCACACAGATGCTACTTAGACTTGTAATTGGTTTAATTTAAGCCACAGTGTATACCACATATGGAATGGAAATCCCGATAAACAGCCCAGGGACAAAATTCAGATGAGAACAGCCAAGACTGGAAAAGATATGGTCCAGGCAAAAAGCAATTCCATTAGAGTCATTTGTGAGGGCTAAAGCAGCTAGTTCTGTGCCAAGTTCTGAGGCCCACAGGTCCACAAGCTTAACTGAGTAAGGCAACAACTCCGTCCCTTCTATTAGCAGACCACCTATGAGTGATTTCTCAGTTTTAATGCAAGTTCTAGTCATGCTAGGAGATCCTGGTGGCTAAGCCAGTTTGAGTTATCCAGAGAGCTATGCCTAATTGTGCTGCCTCTTACGCATGTCCTAACTCATGCCACTGCCTCCTACTGACATGTTCCTGAATTGCAGGCATAATGCAAATCCAAACCATGACAGCCTCTCCAGCAGGGTTTCTTAAGCTTGGCTGCAAGTTAGAATCACCTGGAGATCTTAAAAGCACTGATGCCTGAAGTCTGCTGCCAGAGATTATGGTTTAGTTGGTCTTGGTGCATCCTGGGCGTTGGCATGCTCAAACGCTTCCCCCGCTGATTCTAATACACGGCCAAGTTCAAGAACACTACTCTAGAGCAGAGGTCAGTAAACTTTTTCTGTAGAGGGTCAGATAGCAAATTTTTTTAGGGTTTTGGGACCATGTGGTCTCTATCACAGCTACACAACTCCGTCCCTGTAGTGTGAAAGCACCATTGATGATATATAAACGAACGGCCATGGCTGTGTTCCGATAAAACTTTACTCAGAAAAATGAGTAGCAGGCTGTACTTTGCCAACCCCTACTCCAGTGATTCATTCCTTAAAGTGAGATCTGAGGACCCGCAGCATGGACAGTACCTGGGAGCTTGTTAGAAACGCACAATCTCGGGCCTCAACAAGATCCCCAGGTGATGTGTATACACATGTGAGTTTGCAAGGCACTGCTCCAAAGGGAGCAGTGAATCCAGCCTGGCCAGCATCAGCACCAGTGGGGGGCTCCCATCACTGTCAGCATCTCCCATGCCTGACATGCCTGTCACCTCTATCAGCCTAGCTTTCTCCTAGCTGCCACATTTCTGAAGCATCTTCTCCATAGTGACTCAGACAATCTGAGCAGCTGCCTACGTTTGATTATGGTGCTTCCAAAAGGTCAATGGAGCCACACACTCAGTTTCTATTTTTCATGGTAATATATGGAGAGGACGTGGCTGTGGCACCATATCAGGTGATAGGTCCCTGTTCTCAGGGACTATCCATTTAAACTTGTCACATGTCATATAATTCCCCAAATACCCCACCCTACTCAAGACTTTGTGCCCTATGACGGTATTGTGCCTGCTAGGAGAGTCTTATGAGTCATCTTGCCACCAGGCATATTTATCCAACCTTTAAAAAAGTGACATGGGTGAGACCTTCTGCCCCCAACTCCCTTCCAGACTGAATCACTCCTTCCCATACTGGTCCCTGCCCCTCACACACCTTTGCTCTTCCCTACGGCACATTTCCGGTAATAAGGAGCCTGCCAGTCTGTCTCCCCAGCTGATGCCGAGACCCTTCTGGCCAGGCTCACACATCACCCCTTTCCGCATCCACTTCCTAGCACTGGGCTTCAATATGACAAATGCTTAATAAATCAACACTGATTTTAATTTAATTGATCTAAAAGTGAGTTCACATTTCCTTTGTTACTGACATGCTAACTCAATCACCACAGAACCCTTTTAATGATGAATACCTAACAGCAGCCCACAAAAATGTTGCTCTCTAGAACGAAATTTAGGAAATGTTACCTCAGACAATAGCATTGGTCCACATCAGACCCAAGCTCGTAATATCCCCTAGAATTTGAATTCTGGCTCTGGCTCTGGCCCAGGCCCAGAAATAAGGAGGAATTAGGAGAGGGGATGATAGGATGAATTTGGTTCCCATGAGCATGAATGATTTTTCCAGAAAGATGGTTGCATGGTTGTCTCAGGGACACATTGGAATTCCCATCCAAAAGAGGAGGAAACTCGCTTCATGTGTTAAGAATTTGCCACCAACTTAGTGGCACAGAGAAGGCCAGAATCCAAGTCTTCAGAATTTGTCCAGGATGCCGTCCAATACAGCAAGGTAGACTCCTTTACAAGGAGTTTCTCAGGAGGTCACCATCTGTCACATGTCCCCTTTCCCACCTGGCCCACCTACATGAAAACCAGATGGGAGGGTAGAGAGAGGGCAGTTTGCATCCTCAGGGGACCATCACACCTAGATCCAGAGGCTCAGAGTGGTCAGCAATGAGAGGTCTTTCCATTACAGACTTGAGTCCAGCATTCTGCTGGATCAGAGGTCAGTCCAGATGCTCTTCTGTCTCATCCCTCAGGCTGTTTGGAGCTGACGTTTTGACAAGGTTTCCACCCAACAATCCTGCCATTTGGACAAAGCAACTCAGCCTGGGGAAAGTCTTGGCAACAAAGATGGCATCAAGGCCCTTATTCCTGACTCCTTGCTCAGTTCTCTCACTGGCCATTGCTCTGGGCAGCCCCACCCCCGCGCGTGCCTGTGCTGCTGTTGGACAGTCAAGATTTGTGTGCAGGTGTGTGAACACCTGAGTGCATTCCTGCATGGGTGTACAAAGCAGAGTCCTGACTAGTTACCCCGTCACATCCTATCCTGCAACCACTCGAGGAAAGTGAGGACGGAGCCCCACTTTGGCATCACCTTCCCTGGGCTTGGCCAAAATGGAGGAGCCCACACGAACCCGTGAAGGGGCACTGAGAAAGTCCCCTCTCCTCTCTGGGATTCAGTGACCCTGCTTCTAAAAGGGGCACGTTGGACTTGAGAGCAGGAACAGGGGATATCGATTTGTCCTTGCTGTGTGCTCGGCGCTTTCCGTGCATTACCTCATTTGATGTCGACAATGATGCCATCCTACAAATGGGAGACCCTGAGCAGATTAGGTTTGGGGTTGCCCCAGAAGCAGAGTCTGCGACAAAAATTGAAATGCATATAGTTGATTTGGGAGGTGATCCTAGGAAATATCAGCCAGGAAGTGGGGAAGTGACACACGTGATAAAGGGTTTGCTGCTAAGCAGCTACACAGCGGTGACTAGATGGATCCAATGGGGAAACTCTAGGGACTGAGCAGACCACCTCCTGCCAAATAATACCAACTGAGGTATCTCTGTTAGATTGAACCATATGAAATTGCCACTATTAAACCATTTCTGCCCCACAGAAATGGCAACTTCATATGGTACAACATACTAGGAATTCCAACAGTTGTTGGTTGGGGGCTGCTGGGCAGGCGAAGGGCAGTGTTAATTCCATGGCTCTTCCATCCTACCCTACATGACAGACCAGCTTTCTGAAGTTCTGGGAGAAAATCCTTGGGCAGGGAGATGCAGATACTGGCAGCGGGGAGGGAAAGTCTTGGTGAGCCATGAGTATAGCCCTGAACACGGGTGCTGCACTGACCTGGAGACTCAGGATTCAAACCCAGGGCATCTGTCTCCATAGCTCATGATTTAACCCACATGCTGCCTCCACTCGACTTCTAAGACTTTATCATGTCCCTGAATTACATAGCCCTATGTTTCGAAGATTCTAGAAGTCTTCAACTCCAACATCTACAACTCAAAGACAAAAAGTCTTAAACAGCAGGGCAAGACAAGCCAATTACTCAAGGCTGAATATCCGTTTATCTGTTTCCCAGGCACTTGTCAAGTATACACGATGTTCCAGAGTCTGCACTGGGCTCAAAGGATACATGGGAAGCCATAGTGCCCTGAGAAGATGGATTAACAGAAACATAAGTAATGAAATAGGATTAGAACCGTGCTAGAGCTGGTGCTGGAGGCCAGAGGAGGACCCCGTGGCCCTTTGGAGGGAAGGAAGCGAGAGATCTCCTGCATGAGCGTGCGCAGCCTGAGCTGGACACAGAGCAAAGCCAGGCTAGTGTCTGCGCATCTCCCGCAAACAGTCATTCCAAGGGTACGACGAACGTGCTTTGTAGAACCGGTGATTTAGAGAGTTGCTCAAGACCCCAATTCTTTAAATGTTGCCCATGAACTTGTGTTTCAAAGTTTTAGGAATGAGTTATGACACACCACCCTCAAAATTCAATTACCTCAGCAAGACATTCGGCATAAATCAAAGATATATATAGCCTGGAGTGGCACTAGAGATCATCCACAAAGAGGAAGCGACTCGCCCAAGGTCACACTGCAGACAAGAGGGTCGGAGGAGACAGATTAGCAATCCGTAACTTTTGCCCATATTGGCACGTGTCGGGACACAGAACACCTGCCTTTTCAACAGATGCCCTCCATCTTTATCATCAGAGCAGAGTAGGGAAGAACTGTAGGCGGGGAATCAGAGACGCTGGCACAGACTCTGAGCTCCCTTAACACGGCCTCAATGTCTGATCAGTCACGTGGGGACCCCTGTGACGGCCCCACTGAGAATTAAATGAGGTCATGTCTGAAGACATTAGTTAGTAAATGGTACACAGTCCTGCAAATGCCAGGGGTTATTAAAAACCTGTATTATTCATTATTAGGGGGTATTATTGTTTGTTGTGCCTAGAATAATGATAGCTAACTTGTTTCCTGTTTTTTAACAATTTTTGTGAAACTTGATAAGGAAATTTAACAAATTTTTGTTATACTTAATATAGTATATTTTAAAAATTCAAACACCGCAAAGGGTATAAAATGAAAAGTAAAGCTCCCCAAAGCAACCTCTGTTGATATGTTTCTTATAGACTCTTCCAGAAAATGTTTTCTGCATATAACAGCGTGTGTGTATCTTTGCCATTGTTCCGCACCTCACTTCTTTATTTTGTTCATGTAACAGTATACCTGGGACAAGCTCACCCAGCTGTACATATAGATTTAACTCCTTTTTTAAGGAGGAAAGAGTCTTCCATTAGTGGGTAAACCAGAAGTGATTTAACCAGACCCCTGTTAAGGGGCATTTGTGGTCTTTTGGGGATTTTTTCCTACTCCTGACAGAGCTGCAGAGCACCTCACCCATATGTTTGAGGGCACGGCCAGGAGAATCGCCCAAGCCTGTGTTCTCAGACCAGAAATCGCTCGTCAGATGCCAGGCGCATTTAAAGTCTTGAAAGATGGGGGGTCATACTAAATGCCCCCATTAACTGTATATGGAGTGTCCCTTTTTCCCAAGCTCTCATCAACCTTAGAAAAAACAAAGCTTTTTAATATCTGCCAAGCTGAGAAGTGAAAAATGGAATCTTGTTATTATTTTGATTTGTGGCTCTTTCATCATGACAAACAGTGAATGTCCTTTCACACGTCGACTGACAATTTCTTGTGCAGTGTTGATCTCTTTAGAAGAAGGTGTGTGGGGCTGGCCCAGTTGTGCAGCGGTTAAGTTCGCAGGTCCCGCTTCGGCAGCCCACGGTTCGCCGGTTCACATCCCGGGTGTGGACATGGCACCGCTTGGCAAGCCATGCTGTAGTAGGCGTCTCACATATAAAGTAGAGGAAGATGGGCACGGATGTTAGCTCAGGGCTGATCTTCCTCAAAAAAAAAAAAAAGAAGAAGAAGAAGGTGTTTGCGTGTGAGAGAGAGATGAGGTGGGAGTTCCCTTATTAACTGCCTGCTTATAACCCTTGCCCGTTTTTTCTACTGTTTTTTTCCTTATCACTTTGTATAACTCTTATAAATTCAGAAAAATAGCTGTGGGTGAAACGGCACAAAGTTGCAGGGTTTTCCCTGATTCATCGTTAATTTTATTTATGGTGTTTTTTCCCATGGATTTTTCTTTTTAAGGTATAAAATAACTTTCTAACTGATCCTCTCATTTCCACTCTGGCCACAACTGTGATCTTTTAAAAACTAAAGCCAAATCATGTTGCTTCCTTGCCAAAAACCCTCCTGTTGTTTTCTATCATTCTTAGAATAAATTTCACAATTTTGCCATGACCTTGAAGGCCCTTCCTGCTCTAGAAGCCGCCGGTTTCTCTAACCTCGTACCACACCCTCCCCTCACGTGCTCCAGGTGTACCTGAGCTCTTTCCCACATCAGCTCCTTATACTCTGCTTTCTCTCCTTCTGGAATATTCTTTCCTCCTGTCTCCCGCTGGCTAACAGAGAAAGGCATTCCCGTTCTTCAAGGCCACCGCTTAAATGTCACCTCCAGAGAAAGGCTTCCAGGATCCCCTGGCTGGAGGCAACCTTCCTCTGCTATCGTCTGCCTCAGCTTCCCGTCTGCCTCTCTGGCTGCGTTTACCACAATGTGTAGGTAGCTACTTGCCGTCTTCCATCTGTTCTTCCCTCCAGAATATAAGCCCCAGGAGGGTAGAACCTCATCTGCTGTGTTCATCACTGCATCATCCCCAGTGCTTCCATCAGTGCCCAAACCGCGGTGGGTCCTCAGTAGCTATGTATTTAATGCACGGATTAACGTCGACTCAGATTTCTCATTCCCTCCTTTTACAGCTCTTCATTTTGCTGGGCAGCTGGGAAAGGCACTTATCTCTCGTTTCATTTTCAGGTTTGGAGTCCTCCACTGAGACTGGTACTTACTGAGCACCCTCTCTGTTCCGGGCATTGTCGATGGGCGCAGGGGTTACTGCAGCCGACAACGCAGGCAAGACAGCTGCCCTCAGAGAGCTCGAATCCCAGTGTGGGGACAAGGGCCCACCACACAAAAAACTAAATGATTTTAGAGGATGGCAAGAGCTATGGAGAAAAGAAAACAGGATGATGTGAACGATGATGCGGGTGGCCAGGTGTGTGCAGGAGGGGTGGCTCAAGAGAGGGAGGAAGCCACCGGAAGAGCAGGAGGAGAGCGTGCAAGCAGGGAAATAGGGGCAGCGTCTGAGGAGGAAGGAGCTTGCCTCCGGGCACAACTGGGCACCCTCAGAGAAGGGAGGCCAGGCAGGGGAGGTGGGTCACGTGGCCGCGGTGGGCGGGGCCACGGCCGGGGTACTGCATGGGGCACTCTTCTGTTTGTGATGGGCCCCCACCACGGGGCTGCAAACCAGAGTGGCACTATCTGGCTTGAGTGTTTAAAAGATCACCCTATGATCCATCCGGAAGTTATTTTAGCGAAAGAAACAAAAAATAGGAAGCTAGCTTTATAATTTTCTATTTTTCACAAAATGCCTGGTCAGTGGTTCCATTTATTAAATAATCCATCTTTCCCTCCCCAAGATTTAATTTGAAGTGTTTCTTTTAAAATTTACTAAAATTTCCTTGGGAATTTAGTATATTTAGGGGCTGATGGGGGGGCCTCCATTCTGTTCATTTGGTTCTGAAACCAAAGATTTTGATTATTGTAGCTACGTGATGCATTTTAAGATCTGCTAGTACCACTCTCCCTTTATAGCTATGTTTTTCAGGATTGTCCTATTTTTGCACATTTATTTCTTCCCAAGTGACTTTTGAATCCTTTTGTCAAATTTTGAAAGTGAAATCCTCTTAGGGTTTTAATTGGAATGCATTGGGTTTATAGATTAATTTATTAATAAATAGATTAAAGAGATGTTACATCTTTAGAATATTGTGATTTTCTACTAATAAACATGGCCTATATCTGCTTGTTCCCATAGTGTTTTCAGTTTTTTATACACCAATTTCACAGCTATTGATTTATTAAAATAACTTACATAACTTGCCTGCAAAAAGCTCATTATAGAAATTTGGAAAACAGAAACATAAACTATAAAAGAAAATACAGAAGCAAATAAAAATCCCATATAATTGCATCACACATAGAGATCCATTGTTAACAGGCTCAGTGTGTGCAGGGCACACGCAGGCATGAGTGTGGGGCATTATCATACAGCATTTGAGTTTATGTTGTTTAAAAATGAAATCACATTTGAGCCCATCATAATAGATAATATCTAAAGCACAATTATAATGACCACCCAACATGACATCACATAAATATACTATAATTTATTCAACCACTCTTCAATTGTTAAACATTTTAGGGATTTTTTGGTAATGTTTTGTTCTTCCAAGTGGTATTACAGTGAACAGACTTATAAATAGGTATTTGTTCTCCTGATTATCTTTTTTTTTTTTTTGCTGAGGAAGATTCGTCCTGAGCTAACATCTGTGCCAGTCTTCCTCTATTGTGCATGTGGGTCACTGCCACAGCATGGCCACCGATGAGCAGTGTAGGTCTGTGCCCAGGAACCAAATCTAGGCCACTGAAGTGGAGCAAACTGAACTTAACCACTAGCCCGCTGGGCCAGCCCCTCTTGATTATTTCTTAAAAAGAGTTTCTTTGACTTGGTCTGTGTTCATGTCCTTTGCTAGTTTTTCCCTGCTGTGCAAGACCTCTTTTTATAGTAAAGATGTTAACCCTTTGTCTGCCAGAGGTGTGGTAAGTTTACCTAGTTTATTGTTAGCCTTCTAATTGTGTAGAGTTTATTGAATGGGGGAGAATTGAATTTTTTTAATATTTTTGAGATTTGCTAAAAGATGAAGATCTAACGATATTCTTTCAAATAGCCAATTTTCACAATATAATTTGTTGAACTATATGCCCTTATTGTTTTCACTCTGAGCCTTTTTAATCTATACTGAGTTCTAGTTTACACTGGACCAGCTATTCTGTTCCATTGATCTGTCAGTTGATTCTTACACCCGTGCCAAACTGTTTGAATTACCAGTTGCATAATGCATTTCCATATCCTGAAGGGGAGGATCCTCTTGTTTCTCTTCTGTTTTTAAAATGTTCTAATTCTGAACCAAAATAGAAAGAAGCCTCAACTGAACAGCAAGAAGACCATACATGTTGGCTGGTGTGTTTCTATAAGAATTAATTCCATGCTAAGTGCACTACCTATGCTGAAACGGAAGAGCTAGGAAGAGATCTTGTACCCTGACTGCCTACTTCCCTGAAACAGAGTAGCTCATTGAAAACTACAGTTCCCCAAATGCACTGTTCTGGGGCTGTCTGGCTCCTCCATGGCCCACTGCATTGTGCTCATGGGCCACATTGGGCAGGACAGTGAGCCCCTCCATCAGGACCCAGGCAGTGCTCAGGGCATCTGCTGGGATCATGGCTGAGAGATGGGAGTGAGTAGAAATATGCTCAGAGGCCTCAAATACAGAACCACTGTTTAGTGAACTGGGTGCCCAGTTCTCAGTTTAGTTAGGACCCTGACTGTCTGCCTCCAGGCTTTTGTAGAGAGGGAGAAACCCCAGACCGACCTTCCTTCCTTTAAGCTGATCAGTTCATTCAGATCAGAATGGCAAAACATAGGTGGGCCTCCAGCAGCAGTCTCCTCTCTGCCCCTTGTAGAAACTGCCCCCAGATGCCGGAGATAGTGGGCGGCCAGTCTTGGTTTCTGATGGTGGTGTACTGTTTTGCTCATTTCTCTTTCTTCAAAAGTATTTCTGAACGGCCTTGGAAGATACTGAGCAAGAATTGCTTGCAAGATGCCACTTGGAATTACAGGTCACCAATTATTTGTTTTAATAAATAAATACAGTAAATATAAAAGACTGCTGTCTTTCAATATTAAGTTTTATAAGTAGCCACAATCTTCTCTTGCGTGCTGTTGATAGCTTCTACTTGGTCTTGGCAAGCCATGGAAGAAAGAAAGAGGGAATGATGCTTGCTTAGGAAATTGGGAGCAATTCCTTAGCTGATGATCTCAAAATTTGCCACCTTGCCTGGTTCCCCAGACGTCTTCCTGGGGCTGCCATAGAGGCCCTGCTGAGAATAAGAAACTGGAAACATTGTTCCCATTTGCCAAGCTTCCCTGGGAGCCGTCCTCCCTTCCCCTGGGGCCCCATAGGGAGAGGGGAGGCTAGTCAAGGCTATCATGAGTCCTCTGGCCATAACCACATCACAGTCATAGGCAGAGTCTCCTCCTGCCTCCTAGTTATTCAATCAAACACTAACATAGCTACTTCTGTAAGGGATTTTGCAGATGTAATTAAAGTCCCACATCAATTAACCTTAAAAAAACAGGCATTATCCAAGCTGGCCTGACCCAAAGAGCTAAGCATCCAAAACAGAGTTTTCTCTGGCTAGTGAAAGAAGAGGAAGTCAGAGAGATTCGGAACACACGGGGGCTCTGATGTGCCTTCGCTGGTTTGAAGGTGGAGGTGGCTACATAAGAAGGAATGCCCACCGCCCTAAGTTGCTCAAAGAGGCCTCTGAGTGATGGCCGGCAGGGAAACAGGACCCCAGTCCTCCACCCGCAAGGAACTGAATCCCGCCAATGCCCTGAGCACCCTTGGAAGCAGATTTCTTCCCAGAGCTCTCAGAACATGGCTCAGCCCAGCTGTCACCTTGAAATCAGCTGCGTGAGACCCAGAGCAGAGGACCAGCCAGGCTGTGCAGGACTTCTGACCTACAGAACCATGAGCTCATAAATGGGTGTTGTTTTGAGCCCCTGTGAAGCCATAGAAAACTCACACACTATCTAATGGCAACAAAGTACGCCTCCACCCCAGCCCTCACTGTGCTAAGCAGGACAGCCTGGACTGGAGCCCCACCCCGTCTGCATTTTTGCGGGAAATTCCCTGTCAAAGATCAAAAGTTAGCCCAGCGTGGTTCATGACAGGAAAACCAATTGCTCCCTGCCTGGCTCTGTGCCACCTGATCTGAGGGGAAAGGGAGAGCGATCTGCCCATATAATAGTGTCCCTGGCAGCAGGGACGGCGGTGCAGCAAGCATGACCCATTAACACATCAAGAGGAAGCCAAGGGACGGCGTCCCTAAAGCCGCACTTTGATTTTTCCAGGCATCTGAGGGAGGGAGAAGGCAACACGGGCTGCGTTCTGAATCCAAAGCCATCTATTTCTATGCCTTCAAAAGGGAAAATCATCTAAGCCCTCACAGGGGGAAGAAAAGAGAAGACGAGAGGGAATACGAGGCTCGGCAGTCAGGCAGCCACAAAGAAGGAGTGTGGGACCAGGGACCCGGGCGGCGGGCACCGTGGAGCCACTCCCAGGATGTCAAAATGGTCCCCCAGCAGACCGGACGGCCACCAGCGCTACCCACCGAACCCCTGGAGATTTAGACACACTCACATTTTCCAAGCCTCAAATTAGCCCTTGTAAGAGCTTATCTCCTTTCCCCCCAATTGACTTTAATCAAGTGCTTCAGAAGCTGGGAAATATTTCAAGTTAATCAGGCCCTTAATGCGGGCGCCTGGGGAATGCCACAGAGCCAGCTCGTTCCTCCGTGTGCCACACTCCACTTCTCTCTTTCCCTCCTCTCTTTTCCCCCCACAGTTTTGTAAAATGCTTGGCAAACTTACCTCACCGATGAAAGGGAGACTGAGAGACAACGGGATGGCTATCGTGACACGTGACAGCAAAATCATAAAATGGTTTTCCCAACAGTGGCAGGCAAATGCTGCATCCCACAACAGGCTGTTTAAAATTCCCTACCAAAAAATTTTTAATCAGTGCTTAAAGTGCACTGAACACTTGGCTTGGTTCCTGCCGGACAAGAACTCCCAGCACGGTGACCTCGTTTCTGAACCCTGCCGACTAGGAACCCAGGGCTGACAAGATGACAAAGTCTTGACTACCCTTAACAATGATGAACATTTTTTGAGCACCCAGTCTGTGCTGAATGCTAAGCATCTTACATGAGCAAACTCACTTACACCTCATGACAATCTTTTAATATCAACACTCTCATTACTCCCATTTTACAGATGATGAAACTGTGTGCTAGAGAAGCGAAGGAATTCACCCCAAGGAGATCTTTCCGGCTCCAGTTCTATTTCACAGTGAATTTAGGACCACAGATGTGCTCACACTCACAGTCCAATTAAGGAGATCTGCTAATCGCATGACAAGGGACGAGGCTGCAGAACTCCAGAGGGGCAGGCAGGGGTCAAAAGTGTATCCGTGTCCTTGGTCAGGTTGCCCAGAAGCAGACCTTGAGATGAGAATTTGTGTGCAAGGGATTTATTAAGGAGGAAGAAAGAGAAACAGGTGAGAGAGAGGAGAAAGAAGAATAGGAAGGGGGAAGAAGCCAAGCGGAGGTGTGATTTAAGGTGAGGTCCCAGCTTCTGCCTGATCCCATGGGGGGTCTGGGGCATAAATGACACCTCAGAGTCGGTCCTGCCTCCAGGTAGGGAGCTGGCCTGGAGCTCCAGCACTGATTGCTCATTGGCTGCAGTCTGCCTGGGAGGCAGTGGGATTCCCAGGCTCCTGTAGTGCAAGGGAAGGCCTCCTGGGAGAGTCATAGGTACAAAAGTCAGAGACGAAGTACATGGAGCTGGGTAAGGAGTGCACAGAATCGGTAAGAGGGATCTGAGGGGATCTGAGCAGAGTCCCACAGTGTCCACTACAATCTATTTGAATCCCGATGCTTCTATCCAGTTGTGTTGCTTCGGGCAAGTTGCTTAACCTCTCTGAGTCTCAGGATCTGCATCTGTGCGATAAGAATGAAGGTTCCTGCTCCCCCCTCACAGAGGTACCATGAGGATTCGATTCGCTACAAGGAGGGTGTATGGTCTAAAATCAGCATCAGAGCCCCATGATGCGGTATCGCACATTGCAGTCAAATTACCCAGGAAGACACAGGAGAAAGACAAAAATCCACTGAAGAGCCATGAGCAACTCGCAAAGATTTGCAAATGCTCTCCTCAGGACCGGCCCCCATCCTCCAGTGAGGAGGCTGTTTGGTACCATCCTCTTGAGCTCTGAGCACATAAGCAGAATTATGTCTTCCCAACAAACCCACCCACTTCTGCCTTGAAAAGCAAGCTCCCTGCTGAGAGTTTAGAGCTGGCCCACGCACAGCAGCCAGCCCGCTGCACGTCCAGCGTCTGGGACCTGCATCTTCATTTTGTTACTATCCGGAGGACGGTACTGGTAAAGTTTGCCCAAAGGGCCCCATCTGAACAGGGGAATGCAGAGAAATACGTGCAGGGTTGGTGTCTGCCGCAGCTCTCTAATCTGGCTCCATTGTTTTAGTCCTCTAATAAGTGTCTCCGCTCACCCTTCCAGCTCACCTTCCCGAGAAACCCAGCGATATGGAGCAGACGCGTAAAAAGCTGACAGTTAAATTGTCTTATCAAATTTTCGCAGCTTATTAAATTGTTCAGTTGCATGGGAAACGATTCGTGTCTGTAAACAGAGGAAGAAAGTGTCAGGCCCACAGGCTGCAGACTGGAGCTGGGGGAGCTGAGGGCGGTCCCCTGGAAGGGGTGGGGGTGCAGGCCTAGCTGAATTCTGAGCAGGGCCTCCTTCGAGTCCTCAAAGGGCCCGGCAGGCCTTGTCTTGAGCATCCAGGAAGCAAAGAGTAGCAGAGATCACCAACCTCTCTGAGGTCCATGAGACAGCCCTGGACTAGGAGACGACAGGCAGAGTGGCCAGCAGGAGGAACTAGAGGAAGCCACTTACACAATCGGCTGCTTATTCCGCTTAGCCAGGACGAGGGCACAGACCTGATTCCTGGCCATCCCTAGTGCTTCCTCGGTGCTTTATTGAGGGTGGCCTGGTTCTCAGAGAGAGTTCTTCACTGCAGCGCGTCCAAACACGGCTTCCGCTCTAGACTGCTAAGCCATCGGCTTTACAGATCAGCCCCTAAACAGGACCCTTCCTTCCTGCCCGAGATGGTGGACCAACCCTCCCTGTGAGTACAGATCCTGATTCCCAGCCTCAGAATCAGTGCCCGACCACTGGAGGCCACGGCCTTGCTGCCGTGGAACATTCTTGTGGTTGCTAGAGGAATCGTTGTTTCCATCTCAGATATTAAAGGAGAAAGCTTGATGTGTCTCATTTTCCTGGAATGTCTCATTTAGATCAGCTATTTGTATGTTGAAGCTCCAGCCTCTCCCCACCACACACACATAGAAATCTACAATTTACAGAACTATGTGAACAAAACAACTACTTTTTGACCCTTGGCGTGGATTTTGACAACCATTGCTCTCTTTGTAGGAGATTTCTTTCCTCTGGTTATTAAAAAGAAAAAGATCCATTATTTGTTTTAGCTCACTTCCCTGAAATTATGGAGGAGCTACGGAGCCCCTACAGGGCTCTAGGAGTGGGGTCGGGTGTAGGAAATTGGGAGGAAGGTCTTGGGGGGCGGGGTCCCTTCTTTCTATTGGATCAAGAAATCCATGTTGGGTAAAACTTGAGGAAGCAGAGTTTAGAAGGAGCCTAGCCCAGGCCCAGCCGGGCTCCTGGCCTTGTGATCTGGGGGCCGAGAGCAGGAGCAAAGCAGAACTCCCTGGACAGGGTGCCCTGGACGGCGGGAAGGAGAGGAGAGCTGGAGTCAGCCTTTGTCCAGCCCATGTCCACTTCCCGTGAAACAGCATCTATGCATCACTCCTGAGCCAGCCGCAAGAACAACTCTAACAATATATACTTTTGCACAAATTTCTTTATACCTTCAGGATACTGTCACATTCGCCATACCTGGGGCCACTCTTAATGACCCTGAGAGGGAGGCAGGGCAGCCCTCCCCACCTCTATTTGGTCTCACAGGAAACGTCCAAGTTCAGAAATTCTACCATTGCATAACCCGTCCTTCAAGCCAAGTTTCAATGGGTTTCACAGACTGGTCCAAGGTTACAAAATACCTCTAACTAGTCTGGGAGCAGAATTCTGGGTTTCTAACTCTGAACACACTCTTGCTCCATTTCAAAACACTTTGGGGAGAAACCAACATAAAACTCACAGGCCACCAAAAATCCCTTACACTCAAGTTGGAAATTCGGGAACACGCTCTGCACACATGCATCCTGGCGGAGAGTGAAGAGCGTGGGTGTTTTCCTTTCTTCTTGTGTAATTTCTCTGGTCATAATAAATGAATTCCTTCTGCATGTAAAGACTCTCCTCTTCTGCTTTTAATAAAGTGAGGCACTGTTGCTTATATTTTGGTAAAGCTCTAAATGCTCTGCTTACGTGTCCCTCCCTGCTTTTCCACTCATTTCCCTTCTACGTACTTGTCGCCTTTATGCAGGATGAGAGGCACGTGTTAGTGATGGCACCATGGGGAGAAAGGGGAAGAAAATGTAATTTTCTTCTAAACAGACAAAAATTTACAATGCAAGAATTTTCTACTTTTTGATGGATGAGTCATGTGTATTCTACAAAACGAGTTAGCTAAGCTAGAAAAATTAATGTATTTGATTGAACATGAAACATCTTTGGTTACTGATGCCAGGACCCCATGCTGGTGTGGACTAGTCGTCAAAGAAGCATCATGTTATGCACTAAGCATCCGAGTGCATGTCAAAGGTGAACAGGAGCACACAAACAGGACCCAGGGGAGATTTCCTCAGCCGTGGAACAGCCGGGCACAGAGGGGAGAAAACCCACCAGACAAAGACAGTACACAAGTGTCAAGCTCGAAGCTAATGGAAACTCTGGCATTTTGTCAAGCAGGCCTCTTCTTCCTCCTCAGCCATTCCAAGATAACGAGCTGGGAGTCTCCTGGGGGTCACAGGAGAATCAGAAAGAAAACTGAGCAGAGAAAGGATGGAAGTAAGAGATGGAAAGTTGAGGGAGGAGGACTGAGTGGGAGGCAGGGTATGGAGGAACCAGAGAGAGGAAGAGCCCTTCCCAAAATCAAGGCGGTGCAGCACCTTGTCAACTAAAGCAAAAGCCAGCCCAGGCCTGAGGTCAGGCAGGCACACAAGGCTGCTCAGTGGTATGTGTCCAGGGAGTGGGGATTTCCCAGACTTGATTCCAGATCCCCCCACTTGCTGTCTATGGGACTCTAAACAAGTTACCTACCCTGGCGGATCTCCAGCTACCCTATCCACCTCCCAGGGACTCTGTGCGTATCAGCTGGCTCAGATAGGAAAGCACCTATCATCGATCCTGGACCAGGAGGCATCCTTGGTCCTCACCACAGCCCTACACGGTTGAGTTGCTGGGGAAGAACCGGACCTCACACAGAGCTCACGTTCCTTCCACTTTGTCATCAGTTGCTGATGTGTTTTAGAGCAGCAAGCCCTTTTGTCAATTAAATTTGATACGGAACCCCAGCACAGAAACCCACGTGAGCGGAGCTTCCCCGGTTGAAATCAGAGGACAGAGTTTGGCCTCATACTGAAGCCATCTCCATCCCACATCCCCAACCCTGGCCTCAGCAGTCACTCAGGGAATCCAGGGCTCTGTGCACTCAGTTTAAAACTGTGAATGTAGGGTATGACTTTTCACAAAGCAATGGACTCAATCAAAAGTGACAGAATGACTTAAACAGTATTTGTGCAGTTGGTATTCAGACACACCCTCATCAGGTAGGCTGTGCTGGCAGGTCCATCTTACAGATGGTAAAATTGAGGCTGAAAGAGGCTAATTGGCTTATCCAAGGACATGTGACAGAACTGGGTTTCAACCTCAGATGCCCGCACTGTCAGTCCATTGTTTCTCTCTGATGGCAAAAATTAGCCCTTCTCAGTCTCCTGAAGAGGAAATGGGGCCAAGACAGCAGAGAATGGCTCGTTTTCTCAGCTCCCCCAAACCCTCACCTCCAATTGACACTGCCATCTTGTTTCCTTCAGCGTCAGAGACTGGAGCTCACAGGTCGGCCTGGCATACTGTTCACATGGGATGTCCCCAGGGCCTTCAGCCTCTATCCAGGCAGAAGATTGCAGGCTAGAGCCATTCATCTCCTCCTGGGGCCTCGCCTCATTCATCACCAGCTCTCCGGGCACCCATCCCTCCACATTCCCAGGAAGGCAGAGCCAAGATGGAGAGGAATGCTCCCACCAGGCCATCCAACATTGTCAGCTGTCCCCAAGCTGCTGCTCCTTTGAAGAAAAATCTCCCTGACCTGGTCTGCATCACAAACATGTCTTTCCCAATCCAGGGCTTGGCCCAGGACTCAAGGATCCTGAGAAATGATTGGAATTCAGTTCTCGGTGGCTCAGAGCAGTAACAGATGTGGAGTAAGAGGCAGACACATTAACACTCATTTAAGGAGATCCACTGTGTGAACCGAGCCATGCCCTGTGCTGGGTTCTGGGGGTGCAGAAATGAAAGGACACATCTTCCTCAGAACGTTAGGACCCAGTAAATCTTTAGAGATCATTTAGTCCCACCTATCATTTTAACATATGAGAAAACTGAGCCCCAGGGATGAGGATCTCACCCAAGATGTTGACGTGATTCAAGCCAATAGGGCCTTTCCCCAAGACTTTCCAAGTTGGAGCTAGAGGGAAAGGCTGAGTGGTTTGGGATGCCTGGTGCAGAATGCAAGGAGGCATCCCTCTCAGGGCCATTCTGGACAAGAGTGTCTGTGGGACGAGAGAATGGGACCCAGGAGTGATGAGAGATGTATAGAGAGAAAGTCTTTCTTCAAATCTGTGGCCACTTCAGTGCTTTCCAATAAGTGCCCTCTATCGCTTAAACCGGAAGGAGTTGGGTTTCTGTCACTTGCCACCAGAGAGTTCTGGCCAATTATGAGAACTTGCAGTGCCCACCTCCCTCACATCTGCTTCTGCTTTGTGACTCAACTGAATGGTTCTGTCCCTCACTTCTGGCCACTGGCACTAGGCTCTCTTCCATACTGTGAAAGCCAGGGTCCCCTCCTCAAGCACCCATCTCCATCAGGATCTCCAGAGCTGCTGGGTGGAGCCTCCCAAAAGCTTGGTGCCCAGCTCCCACCATCAAGGGGCTTGATGACGCATGGTGCATTGAGCTGGAAAGGAAGAGTAGAAAAATGCACATGAGGCTCAGCTGAGGAGGCAGGGCGGGCTGTGCTGGAAAGATGGAATATGCCAGATGTTGTCTGAGCGGAGGGATGGTGTAATTCATTCTGAATGAGCAAGGAAGGCCACAGAGAGGGGAAAGGCACTGAGAACCAGGAGACAAGACTCTAGGGTTCGTTCTGTCATGACCAGTGCACTGAAGTGCTAGTCAGGGACCTCAGCTTGTCCTCCCAGATCCCACGTTCCATCAAATCATGGTCTCTTCCCCTGCCCGCCCAGATCCACAGGGCTGCCCGTGAATCTTCTGTGACCCCCCTGCCTAAGCCAAAGATTCTGCCAGGATGCCCACTGTCCCCAGCTTCTTCTCCAGACCTGGTCTTGCTACCGAGCCCCAGTGAGCCACCCCTGGGCCGGTCACTAAGCCTAAACTTGGGGCTCCACCCCAGCTTCTCCGTGTTAGGACTCGAGCTAAAGGAAGGATGTGAGAGCAGGCTTCCTGCTGTCAGGGCCTCCCCTCTTCCATCTGACCAGACTGAGACGAGATGGAGATGGGAGGACTGTGATGGCAGCCATGGGGTTCATGGCGGAAGCAGCCTTAGTGGTCAAATAGATTATCTCAGAGTCATCAGGATTTGAGCAAACTATTTGCTGACATGGTTCCCCTCTTGGGCTGATGTTGGCAGAAATCCTGTGTCTTGGCCTGCGAGAAGCTGGGGAGGAGCATCTACGGACTTGGTTCTCCTTAAAAGGAGAGTTCCTCCTCGAACCAGCACACGACAGACACAGCATGTGGGGGGAGCACCAGCCAGCAGCTACCAGGGGCAGGACAGAGCTTTGAGCCCAAGAAGGGTTTAGAGTTTCAAATCACACATCGCAAATCATTTTCTCTGCACATTCCTTGGAAGTCTGGGGGCATAAACTTTCCGCCTTATCTTTCCTAGAGCGGATGCCAGGAGCTGGCTCCAGTGATGTTCGCATTTCAGCCACAGTGAGAACGGGTGTCAGCAGCTCCTCCTAGTGAAATGAAGAAATGCATCAGGCCATCTCCAGGAAAGGAGAAGGAGAGAAGGGAGGAATCCGGATGGGAAGGGATGTACAGCAAGGGATGAAGGAGCAAGGGGAAATAGGATTTGCTATTGCTGTATCAAGTTAGGCTTTACAAAGAGAGCTCTAGGTGGTGGTGCTTACAAGAGTGGGCTCCAGAGTCTCATGGCCAAGTTACATATCCCAGGTGTGCCATTACTGTGTGACCACGTGTGAGTTACTCAACCTTTCTGAACTTGAGTTTGCTGGTCAGTAAAATAGCACCTACTTCCTAGGACTGCTATAGGCACTGAATGAGATGACATGCATGTGACCCTTAGCACAGCATCTGGCACACAGCAAGCACTCCATCCAACTTGGACATGATTATCACTCTGCCAGGAATTTCTGTGCAATTTGGTTACACTGAAGACAAGAAGGTGGAGAAGACCGGGTCACGGTCTGTCTCATTATCTCAATAGACCGGCTTTGAATAGATGCGCTCACCTGAGTCACAGATGACACTCTACCTTGACCTATGAAATCGAGAGCTCTATCAATGTGCAGCATCAACATTTCACCTTCCACATGAAAGGAATCAATAATTAGACTATTACTTAAAGATGTGCAAATACCCAGGTCAGCTAACCTCAGAGCTTTAAAAGGTAGTGTTAAGTTTGCCCTGGTTTTTCCTCAGGCTTGAGCTTTCTGTAAATAGGGTCTGTGCCTGCATAACATATTATTTGAAATTAAGGGACTGCTGCTTTAAAAAAGAACAAGAAAAAGTCTGAAAACTGCCTTCCAACACAATAGCACCTCTAGGTGCAGCTTTGCGCCCCTGAGACCCACTAGAAGTCACTCCTCTCCAGAGGAGATGTGCCTCTTCCAGGATGCTGAGCATCCGGCCAGGGACACTGAACACCGGGCATTATGGCTGAAGAAATGCAAGTCCCATGTTTGATACATGTTGGCAATACACACAATGCGTGATGTATTTATTTATTTTGTTTTAAGAGACACTCCTTTTTCCCATTATGAGCCTGCTTTCCATTTTACAAAGCCAAAATTGAATTCATGGAGAGCTAGGGCACCCGTTTCATAGACAATAACCTTTGAAAATGCATTTAAAAGGAAGAAAGCAAGGGGCCAGCCTGGGGGTGTAGTGGTTAAGTTTGTGCGCTCCACTTCGGCAGCCAGGGTTCACCAGTTCAAATCCTGGGCACAGACCTACACACCGCTCATCAAGCCATGAAGTGGAGGCATCCCACATACAAAATAGAAGACTGGCATGGATGTTAGCTCAAGGACAATCTCCCTCAAGCAAAAAGGGGAGGATTGGCAGCACATGTTATCTCAGGGTCAGTCTTCCTCACCAAAAAAATAAAAATAAACAAAACTATGGGAAAAAAATTTTTTAAAAAAAGGAAGCTAGCAAGTCAGCCCTAATGGCCTAATGGTTAAAGTTTGGTATGCTCCACTTGGGCAGTCTGGGTTCACTTCCCGGGCACAGAAACACACTACTCATCTGTCAGTAGCCATACTGTGGTGGTGGCTCACACAGAAGAACTAGAAGGACCAACAGCTAGGACATACAACTGCGTTCTGGGGCCTTGGGGAGAGAAAACAGAGAGAGAGAGAGGAAGATTGGCACCAGATGTTAGCTCAGGGCAAATCTTTCCCAGCAAAAAAAAGAAGACAAAAAAGGAGGAGAGCAGGGTTTTTAGCTATGAATAGCCAGAGACTGACCAAGTTAGGAAAGGTGACCTTGCCAGAAGGTCATCCGGTGATCTGGCTCATGCAGGTCAGCCGTCCGTCTCTCCCAGGTAAGAAGGTGAGTCACCCTCTGCCCTCCTCCACCCTGGCCCTGGTTCTCCTGGGTCTCTGGGGAGGAAGGGAGCTCACCTGCAGGAGCAGGTAGCCCCCAGGGAGCAAGCAGGGGCAAAGGAGGCTGGTAAATAAGAAGAAACCCTCAGTAAGAAAATGCAAATATCCACGTAGGGCCGGCCTTGCTGTCCAGCCCCAGGGCCATGGTATAGCATCAGGACATATTGAGACACAACATTTAAGAGCGTTGGATAAAGATGCTGGAAAATCCACTCACCTGGATGGCAGCTGACCCCTAAGGAAATCCCCGAATACCCCCTTTTCCACAGCCTTTCCTCGAAGATATCGCATTTATTTTTAGGAATCTTGGGGAGAAGAGTCCTTTTAACTACTTAATTTTTGTGCTTTTTTTAAAAACTTTAATACCATAGCATTATTTTCCTTCGACACATTGAGATCAAGATTCTTTTTTTTTTTCCAGAATCAGAAGCAAAATCAAAAACGTATTATGCCTTAAGAAGGACTGGAACAAGGTGGCTCCTGGGAAGGTCTGAATGCCGGCTGTAGGCTCATCTTTCTAGAATGTCTCGAGATGGAGGTGGCTTCAGTGAGCTCCCCATCCCTCGGCTTCGGGAAGAGTGATTGACAGCTTCTCCGAAAGACATCAAAGGAAGAGGAGGTGATCCAATTTCCCCAACGGGCAAAATCACACATGTTTTGACAGTTTATCATCTCTGCATCTTTTTCATGTAAGAAAAGTATTCAAACATAGCTTTTAGTGAAAGTCCCAAACTGCAGGGCAAAGTCGGGCACTCTGTAGAAATAACAGCAGAGGGGCTGAGGGAGGAGGTTTTATTTATTTTATCTCGTTCTGTCTTAATACATACTCTGGATTAGATGCTGATTAATTTGGCACCAAGGGCTGCTGTTAATCAGTTGCATGTCAGCAATCATTTCTAGTGACATTTAAATTACAAAACATGGTGGGATTAACTGAACTTTTACAAATTACCTTTTTATAAAAGGATAAGCAAACCTAACGAGCGCTCCAGGGGGTGCCACCACCCCAGTTTATAATCGCTGTGATGCTGGGGATTATGGGCTCCAGCTCATGAATTCTGATGGACCATGATTCGTGAGGAACAAGACCTTTTGAGTCGGGAAGTCAGTCCCAGAGACCTGGGATTTCCTGAGCCAGTTTCCCCGGTGACAACCAAACACTTCTTAGGGTCACATCTGGCAAGAACCTCGGCTGAACCTGGGGATGGTGATTGTCCTTCTGCCCCAGAAGAGAGCGATCAGGTGACCTGGGCCCACAGCTGCCCCTCTGCAGAGCACACAGCCTAGCAGGCCTCAGGTGTCTGGAAGGTCTTGGGTGATCTGCCCATTCAGTGGGATAACAAGAAGAGGGGAGCAGGCAGGCAGGGGAAGTAACTGTCACTGGGTTCCTAATATGCTCCAAGAATTGTTTTGGGCTTTTCTGGGGCTTCCCTTTTTTTTTTTTTTTTTTTGCTGAGGAAGATTCGCCCTGAGCTAACATCTGTACATCTGTGCCAGTCTTCCTCTATTTTATACGTGGGTTGCCACCACAATGTGGCCACCAATGAATGGTGTAGGTCCACACCCAGGAACTGAACCTGGGCCACCAAAGTGGAGCATACCAAACTTAACCACTAGGCCACGGGGCCAGCCCCTGTGGCTTCCCTCATAATTAATAGGAAAAAAAAGTACCCAAAAATTTGAAAAATGCCAAAGAAAATAAAGTAGAAAAACGAAATTACCCACAATCCTACAACTCAGGGACAACCATCAGCATTTTCAAAGACTAGCTTTTGGCCTCCCCTGGGGCGCGGGGGAGGGCACATGCAGGTGTGTTCATCCACACTGTTTTCAATACTTTTTGTGAAACAAATAGGCAATAAATAACTAAATTTATGTGCATAATTAGGGTCATAATCTGTGTATACTTTCGCATCCTGCATTTTTCACTTACACAATATCATGCCGTCATTCTAGTCTTCGAAAATATCATTTTAATTAAAATGATAACACATTAAAAACTTGTGCTTTGATTACAAAAGGGATACAGGCCCCTGGTGGAAAGCTTTGCAAAATACAGATCCGTATGTTGCCCATGTTATCTCACCAGCAGAGCAGTATCACTGTTTACATTTTTGTAGCCCGCGCACTTTACTTTTTCCTAGATCAATTTATATGTGTCTGTGTACACAGGCATATATATATATGTATTTTTACATATATGTATTTATACAATCTTGCATCCTCCTTTTTTATTTACATAATGTGGTGGGTTTTTCTTGTGACTTAAACACCGTTTAAAAAACCTCATCTTGGGCCAGCTGGTGGCGTAGTGGTTAAGTTCACGCACTCCACTTCGGCGGCTCAGGGTTCATGGGTTCGGGTCCCAGGCACAGACCTACACACCGCTCATCAAGCTATGCTGTGGTGGCATCTCACATACAAAGTGGAAGAAGATTGGCATGGATATTGGCTCTGGGACCGTCTTCCTTGAGCAAAAAGAGGAAGATTGGCAACAGATGTCAGCTCAGGGCCAATCTTCCTCACACACACACACACACACAAAAAAATCTCATCTTAATGACACGTTAATATTGCATCATCTAGTAGTACCACACTTTGCCTCCCCAATACCCAATTTTGGGACATTTGGGCTGTTTCTAATGTCTGATATGATAAACAGTGTCGGAAAAAGACATCCTTCTGCATGCACCTTTATGTCTGTCTCTAACATTTTCTGGAAACTTTAGGAAGTTTATTAAAACTTTGGCTCAGTTTTATGTTAGGCTTAAGAGGCTGTCATTGCCGCCCACCCCCAGTGCACTTAGTGAATTCTGAAATTCTTATTAAATGAGGCAAGTGGTTTCTGTTTTGATAGGATGCTTCCAGTGATGGAGCGCTCACTACCAGCCGAGTCAGGTCCTTCCATGTTTGGGCATCACAAACATTTGAAGGTCCATCCTTCTATCAAAATAGAATTTAGTGCTATATAATGGCCACCTACTGGGGAGATGGGGAACTAGCTAATTCCTGGTCCGTGGGTTCTTCAAACAGTTGCAGGCATTTCTCTGCTCCCTCCCTCCTCCAGGCTGGTGAACTCAGTCATCTGAGTTTCCTTCCAAGGCCTGGATGTTGGGACTCCTTCCCATCGTGGATCCTTTCCTCCGGCAGACCCCCTGGCTGCCCTCATCCCTCTTTGAGAGAGGCCCAGCCTTTGTAGGGCAACCCCCTCACTCTTTGTCCAGCTCATGTGTATTTAGGAAAATGACTCTTGATCCCTCTATCACTGACATGGTATAGACATGCCCCAGCCACACCTGGGGACAGTAGTTGCACCAAGGTTAAGCTTACCCACCACCTTTGCAGCCAGACTATCCTGGTTTTTGGCCCTACCCATCCCTCATCTGCTGTGTGACTTGGGGCATGTTCGTGAACTTCTCTGAGCCACCAAGGTTGTAGGAAGGATGAAGTGAGATGATGCTGCATGTGCAGAGTTCACACAAGGTCTGCGCTCGATGCTGTGCAAGTACCCCGTCTGGTGATGAGTTCTCCACCCGGGCAAGTTCCAGTCAACATGGAGGAAACGTGCCAGTCAATGGCCCCCTGGGATCTACAGTGGCAAACTCTGGTCCCAGGGAGTCTGAAAGCATGGTTTCCAATGTGCCCACAGTTGCTCTGCAGTGGGGAGGAGTATGATGGAGCTGACCAGACAGGACTGCTGTGCTCAGACCTGATTATCTGCAGCATTCCTGTTGGGGACACAGGGGTTGTAAGTCAGACACGCCCAATAAGTTTGGAGGCTTCAGGCATGGCTGGTTCCAGGTCACCCACTCAACTCTGCCTCTGAGGAGGCGAGCAGTATGTGCAGAGTCACACACACACACTCTTTTCAGGAGGAAACTTCCAGACCCGGGATCTCAAGACCTGGGATCAGCTCTGGAAATGGAACAAATGAAGGTTCAAAACCAAAAACAAACAGAAGAAAACAAGTTTTGTTTCAATTTCCCAAAATAAATGGCATTTTTGCATACTGCTGCAGTTTGGCCAAAGATGAACACGTTTGTAAAGTTTGATTAAAACGTAATTTGGGGAGAGGAATGAAAGGATGGAACTACTCTGGCAGCTCTGACCATGAGTCCTGCTGTTGCCCCCAGGTCCAGTTCTGATCTAGCATCGATAACAGCTGTAAAGAGACAGCTCAGAGGGAGAGGTGGGGGCCTGGGCCTTCCTCGCTCTTCGGGAAGGCATCGGGCCCACAGCTCAGGAGCCATCAGGGACAAACCACGTCAGGAGAGAAGATAGCTGCTTCAATTTTATTAATTCAGAGCCTCTGGATGGAGCTCACGAGGTGTTGAAATGTCTGTGCTTTGAGCATCGATCTTCATTTTCTCTCCCTGTTCGTTTTGTAGTTGTTATTCCTGCTAAGATGTTGCGTTATTGTCTGTGCTCCACTGGGTAACCAAAGTCCAAAAGAGATGCCTGTTGTCAGCCCCAGCGCATCCTGCCCCACCAACCCCCATGCCTTCAATGGCCATTCCTTCTGTGCAGAAGGCCTCTCCCTGCCCTGTCCATTAGGGAAACTCCTATCCATCCTTTGAAACCCATTCCAAAGGTGCTGACACCAAAAAGACTGGGAGTCATCCATCTCTGACACTTCGCCCTCCCACGGCCCATGCCCAGGCCCCATTGGTTTACCTCTTGAATCCTTGCCCCCTCCCTCCATCCCCACTGCCCCACTCATAGCCCTCAGCATCTCTCCCCAAGATATGGCCACCCCGATGCACCAAGCACCGCACCAAGTATGTCACAAGCACAATCCCATTTCATCCTCCCAATAGCCTGTGGTCCTCCCCTCAGAGATGAGTAAGCCATGGTGTGAAGAGGTACCACTAGCTTGTTCCGTGGCCTGGAGCAGTTTGTCCCCCCAAACACCTGGGCCTCAGTTTTCCTGTCTATAAAATGGGGAGCCTGGACTACATTGTCTTTAAGATCCTTTGTGGTTCTAAAACTTGATACCTCACAGTTTCTTGCTTCAAAAAACTGCCCCTAGTGAAATCATGTTTCCAGCTTTATATTTGGAACTGGGGAAGTTTCAAGAGGAATAGAGATGAAAGGGAGCACACGCTAGGACAGTGAAGGGCCCGGCAGGACCTGTGGAAGGGATGGTGTGGTCCAGCACCGAGGGGGAAAACCACGGGAGCGGAGGGGGTGGACATCGGAACGGCCGCACCCTCTGAAGGGACATTGTGTGGAAGAGGCAGCCGCCCCCCCTCTCCCGCCAGAAGGCAGATTTGAATGAATCACAGAAAGTTTTCAACAGGCATGTCTCAGCTAAGTTTACAAAGTGCCTTTTTAGGTCAGTACGCCTGAGAGACGAACGGGCACAGGCCTTAGAAATAGAAAGAAAGACCCAGGGCTAAAAACGGCTCAGCCACATCCTGGGACCATCTTGTTGAATTCTTGAGCCTCAGTTTCCTCACCTGTAGAATGGGACTAACAGTAAACCGACCACAGAGGATCGTGGTGAGAATTAAAACACACAACGTGTGTAAAAGCCTTAGCACACCACTGGCACGTATAACCACAGGCAGGTATTGTTATCATTAGAGCGATTATTGTTACTTTCAGCAAAACAACAACACCAGTGTTTTCACCTTCATGGAAGTGTCTACCCAGAGTCAGGGGGTCCCTCAGTCCCGGGTGGATGTGGGTCGCCCCTCCCCATGCAACCCGAGCTGGGAACAGACCACAGAAAAGTACTCAACAGCGTGGACAGACGTTATCGCCAAAGCCAGACCTGCCATGAGCCTCAATTCTCATAATTCACCCAAACCACTCACCCAGTTTTTTGAAATCACAACTTGAAAGAATCATTTCGCCTCGTGCCTGATCCTGGGGGCAGCCTGTGGCTGTCTCTCCTTGAAGGCATCCACAGCGAAGACAATACAACATCCTCTGAAAAGCATGGAAGGTCTATTCACATGGTGGCCAGGTTTATTAACGTGCATGGCATGCAGGTCCTACAGACGGCTGGGCCATCGTGCTGGGACCAGTGTCTGTCATGACTCAGAAGAGGACTTGCCCCAAGAAACAGAAGAAAGAAACAAGGTGGATTTACACTTTACAAATCACCTTCAAAATTCATCTCCTTGGGGCCGGCCCAGTGGCATAGTGGTTCAGTTCACACATTCCACTTCAACGGCCCGGGGTTCATAGGTTCGGATCCCAAGTGCAGACCTACACATCACTCATCAAGCCAAGCTGTGGCAGCATCCATCATACAAAATAGGGGAAGATGGTCACAGATGTTAGCTCAGGGCCAATCTTCCTCATCAAAAAAACTTTAAAAACCTCACTCCTTAATTCTGAAGTTTTGAAAATCAAATCTCCTCCTCCAGCGTCTCCAAGAGCCCTTGGAGAGTGGTTCTCTTCTCAGAGGGGAGAAACACAGATGAAATTTTGTTTTGCTCTCTCCCAACGAAAGCCCACATCTCCTACTGTCAGGAGCCCCACACTCCATATTCTCTTAAATATCATTAGAAAGTAAAGTTTGTCGTGTCGGCAGGTGATGAGAGAAACTTGACAGGTGAGTAAAAGCTACTTTTGCCTTGAGCACTCCTATTAATGTACCAGTACCTCTAAATTTTCAAAACATCTTCTCACTCCCTGCCTTTTTTTCTTTTTAAACAATAGCAGTAGCGGTGTAATTCAAACTTTATTATTTGAAGCCAGTTTGTTTCCTGAACAGAGATCTCAGTTTGGGAATCCACGGACACCATGACTAGAGAAGGGTGTGGATTTTTTGTGTTTAAAGTGTTGGTTTAGAATACGAGCTTTGCTGCCAGGCCAGGGGGCTCTCAGCCCCAGCTGCACCTCAGAATCACCCAGGCAGCTTTAAAGAATACCGATATCTGACGCCACCCCAGGCAATTAAATCTGAATCTCCGGGCATGCGATGTAGTGCAAACAAATCAACCAGAGCCCGGCTCTCCGGACATCAAACGTCGGATAGAAACAGGCACCGCCTTCCCCATCCATGTGATGGGAGGAGCAACGTGCCAATCTCACAGAGCCATTGCAAAGATGAAACAAGCCAGCTCACGTGAAACACTTCCCTAGCACATGCCTGGCTCCTCAGAAGACCACGTGGGAGGTGAGTGCTGATACTGGACCGTGGGCAACGTCCTGACATCATGGCAGAGGTGGGAGGCTCTCCCACCCTGGGCTGTGCAAAGCAGAGGCCCACGTGTGAGCCCGTGTCCTCATCTGTTAAATGGGACGATCACAGTATCTCCCCTAGAAAGTCACCCTGAAGATTCCATGATGCAAGCTCGGTAAGGCTCAGCACACGCGTGACAGAGGGCACACCAATACTGGTGGCCTCACATTATGGTAAACCGTGATACGTAACCTGGGAGAACCATCTGGTGAAACAGAGATCAGTGCCCCATCACGGAGACGACAGGTTAAGTGACTCGCCAAAGGTCACCAACTGGTGAGGAGAATACTCACGATTTGAACCTCAGACTCTTTTCTCCAAGGTCCCTATCCTCCCTCCGCATCCATCACGGTTGTTAGAGTAGCTCTGTTGCTTCCTCCGTGACGACTGAGCCCTTAGCCTGGCATTCGAGGCCTGTACAGCAGGGCCCCAGCCAGCCTCTTCCCATCTTATCTCCACTGGTCCTCCAAGAGGGCACCATGCATTCTGGCCTTTGGGCCTCAAGTCACACTTCTCCGTGAGCCCAAATCCTTCCCTTCATCCGGGGCCTGGTCCAGAGGCCTGCCGCTCATCATCTGCCTGCCCGAAGTGCTCCCCACTCGGCAGAGGCCCCGTGGTGCTTTGTCAACTATCTTAGTCCTTCTGATAGCACCGAATCTTGCTTACAAGGCATTTCTGTCCTGCCAGACTGTGGGCTCCTAGGAGCTGCGATTTGTCCTAATCGTGTCTGTTCTGGCGGCTGCCTTCAGCCGTTCAACCCAACGCCCTCCCTTTTTAAGTGGGGGATAGGGGGAGACATGTTTGTCATAAGTTGACCTGTTTGACTCATGTGAGATGTCACAGACACACTCAACATTATTAATTTTCTGCCAGGTTTGGCTGGGAAGCCTCTGGCAAACCGTCCATGATGAGTCTTCGACGGTCGGTCGTGTTGGAAATCGGGGTGGCAGATGGGTGTGGTTAGCAGCTTCCAGGGTAGGTCAGTGTTGACGCATTTCGAAAAACTACCACTTCATATTTATGCAGCAAGAAGGGAAATAATTCAAAATTAGGTTGTGCATTTCGAGGAGCTGTGTTGACGCTTTTAAACGAGAAGCAAATTTAGGGCGGCTGAGAGGGCCCTGGAGAGGGAGCACGGGGCCTCGGCCTTGAGTCCCAGCTGCCGCCACCTGGGGTGTGACCTGAAGCCAGCGAATTCCTCTTTCTCAGGAATCTATCTTCTCTATCTTCTCAACTGTCAAATGAGGAAGTTGGGCTAGAGCACGTTTGACGTCTGTTCTGGGTCCAACATTCCAGGAATCATTGAATGCCAATTCAGTGGAATTCATAGACTCTGGTATTCATTCATGGGGTGAGGAAGCTTTGAGTGTTCTCCCCCCCAGAATGACCTCTGTTGCTGACCAGAGGCCTGAACCCGATGGACTGAGTCCCTATGTCTTCTGGAGTCATTTGATGGACAAACAGACTTGAAACTGTCTTTGCGATAAGGAAAATGCTGCCGCCTAGGACCTGGGCTTTGGGGAAACAGACCAGGTTTTATTTTCTTTGCAGAAATACACCCAGGCCTTAAGTATCTTTTAACCCCAAGGGGATCACTAAATCTTGGCTCTTGGCCATCAGCCCATCCAACTGCCTTGTCTTATGGATGAGAGAGTGAGGCCCAGGGCGGGG
The DNA here is from genome assembly GCF_021613505.1 of Equus quagga. Classification (NCBI taxonomy): domain Eukaryota; kingdom Metazoa; phylum Chordata; class Mammalia; order Perissodactyla; family Equidae; genus Equus; species Equus quagga. The sequence continues at coordinate 60,814,573 of NC_060279.1, forward strand.
AAGTGACTTACCACAGGCGGTAAAGGGCCATGGGGTAGAGATGGGGCAAGCGTCCTGCTCTCCTGGTTCAGGGACTACCTTACTACACACACTGTGCTGTGGAATTTGATGTGGGCGCGGCTGGGCGTGGGGGTGACCCTGAGCCCTCCTGGAAGGAAGGGGCTGGATGGATGAAGGCACGCAAACCCCTCAACTCATCTGTCCTGGAGTCGAGTAGGTCGCAGCTGCAGGGGCATTGGGGATTGTCTAACCTGTGTTCCCCATGCTGGGAAGAGCAGGCCGTGAGCCAGGGGCAGGAAAATCCTCCCCCCCCCCCCCCCCCCCCCCCCCCCCCCCCCCCCCCCC
>NC_060279.1:60815017-60843011 GCF_021613505.1 Equus quagga
CCCCCCCCCCCGACGTGATGGTATCTGGAGGTGGGGCCTTTGGGAGGTAATAGGGTTAGATGAGGTCATGCGGGTGGGGCCCTCACAATGGGGTTAATGCCCTTATAGAAAGAGGAGGAAACATGGGATCTTGCCCTGCTTTCCACCATGTGAGGATTCCACAAGATTCAACAAGCCACGTGCAAACCAAGAAGAGGGCCCTCATCAGATGCCGGATCTGTCAGTGCCTGGATTTTGGACTTCCAGCCCCCAGCCCAAGCTGACTAAGACACTAATCACATGCGACCTCTTCTCTTTATGAATGAATAGACTAAAACCCAGAGAGGGCAAGCGACTTTCTCAAAGACACACAGGACACAGGACGTTCTGCCAAATCATGATCAGCTTCTTTGTCTTTCTGTCCCATCCCCTTTCTAAAGGGTCAGAAAATTTCCCACCTTTAGGAATGCCTGCAGAGAAGGCTAGAGCCACTTCACGCATCTTCCAAGATGCCGCAACGCTCATTGTCAGAAGGCCTTGAAAGATTTCCTGTTTTTAAAAAGCTGAAATCGAAAAGTGCTGTCATTTTCTTTAAATACATTCTTTTGAATAAAACATCTATTCTTGATGCCAGCAGCAAGCTTCGAAACATGTTCAAGATGACATGATTGATAACAAGAAGGCTTTTTCAAGATGTTTCTAATTTCATCTTCCTGGTTAAAGAATGCGAACTTTCTAACATGATGTATGGCCTAATAAGAAGGTGTGCTCGAGCCGAAGTTATTTATTTATGCTTCCATCTTTGACAGATGAATATTAACTACTGAGAAAATTGTAAAGCCAATTAGTAAAAGCTGAATAATGTCCGTATGAGGATGTGAGCAGAGCAACACAAGTTACTTCTCATCCAAACGAGAGAGCGGCAGACGTGCTGTGTCTTCCTCTGGGAAACGATGGCCAAGGGCAGGGCGTGGCGGCTCCTGTCCCTGCAAGGTCCCTCAGGTTGGCCTGGGTGAAGTCCATTCCAGGAGCTGGTTTGGCGATGCCCAAGGGAGAGTCACGCTTGCCGTTGAATTCCCTCCGTGCAGGACCAGTAGGAAAAGTGCATTTCTGCTGATCCTGTGGCTTTCTCTAGCTCCTCGGCTGGCTGACCACCAGCAGCCAGAGCAGATGATGGGGGAGAGGAAAACGCCAAGCTCCAAAGACGGACTCCACTCTCCTCTGCTTCTAGAAGGAAGTCTACTGTAAGGGAAACGGAGATAACAAACCCCCAGTCCTGCACGCCCTCATCTCCTCCCAGTCTGGTCTGCCTCTCAGGCCAATGTTGCTCCCAGGAACTGCGCATGCAACAAGTATTTATTGAGGACCTACTATATGCCAGGCACCAGCAATATAAAGCAGACAGTCCCTGACATCCTGGGGCTTCCAGGCCAGAAGGCAATACGGCAGGATCCCTCTGGGGACCCAGGAGGGAACTCGTATGCTGGGACAATGTGCTCCCCACTCCTCCAGTCTGCCTCGTTGCTGAAGCTGAGAAATGAAGACGGAGGGGCTGACGGCAGCTTCCAAAATTAACAAGAGGTTAATTTATCCAACACATGCTGCAAATGTTGTGTTATGCTTCCAGAAACGAGGAACAAACAGCCTGAGATTTCACCTGGAGGCTGTAAATTATTCTTCCCCCCAGCGTCCTGGGCACCAATCTGTCACCGTGCTTTTTGTAGCCCATTGCGAATTTTTAATAATTTCTTGACAACTGCTTGCTCCACATTAACATAACATTACCACGGTGTGATTCAAGAAAGCAGTGGCCTTTAAGGAGTAGAAGGACGCCCCCCCCCCATCACCTTCCCCCTATCCCTCCACATATTTAGCCACTGATGGGATCTGCCTAAAAGCTGACCTGTATGTTTTTCCATTACAAATAATTTGTCTTTAAAAGAAAGGGCCCCCCTTCAACCTGAACCACCAATTATAATTAACCACCTAGCAGGGCTCCCATTTCTCTCTGTCCCAACTCCCTCTGCCTCGTCTGGGGGCCTCACTAAAACGTGCTAATGGGTTTTCCATTAAGACACCCCTAAAAGATTCTATCACATCTAAAGATTGCCGGATGATAAAGCTGATGGCAAGAAGGAGCAGAGATCAGACCCAAGGGTGTAGAATGCTAGCATATCGGCGCTGGGAGGAACCTTGGGACTACTCCCATCTTAACCCTTCATTTTCTCCTTTTCCAGAGAAGGAAATTGCCTCAGTCCCCAGAGGAATCAATGTCAGGGCTGGGACAGAAGATCCTCCGCTCTTGGCCACTAGGTCCTTTCCACCAAAGCACACTGCTACTCCACATGCAGGTTTGCTCACCTTCTGGCCCTAATTTATCATCCTGGGGTTTAACACCCTAAATAAACTGTGCAGAATTCCTAGGAACTCTTTGAGAATCCAGTCCCACATGTGCAATGAAAATCATTAGCAATTGTGGACCAGACGTTCACACGTGTGATCATGGATGTGGTCATGGATAACACATCTCTATGTCCCTCTGGACCGAAATCTTTGATGTGGTTGTTGATCTATTCTTCCAGAATGGAGTGCACGAAATTCTGATGTCTCCTTGATTTACAAGGACAGAGTGTGCAAAGTCACAAAGTGTTTTTTGTGACCAAATTGACTGGCCTCTCTCTATCCCCATGTAACGAAATGCAAGAGGTCTAAGCGCTGGGTTTCAGCCCAAGGAAGCCATCAGTAAGTTTAATGCAAACACTGTTTATTACTGAGCTGGATCTTCTCTGAGAGGGATTTCATTGTAATGTGATTTGGACGAACCTGCAGAATAATATTAAAACCATAAACTATGGAGAAGTACACATGATGGCAGGCACAGAAGATAAGTTGGGAACTCTAAAAAGTTATAATCCTGCTCCAAATTTAGTGTCACAGTGGCTAACTGCAACTCATAATGTGAACTGTCAGACTGTTTGGGCATCTTTATTTCTCATCCGGAAAATAAAGTTGTCTCTCGTCATTTTGGACAGCCTGAGTGTCCATCTTATATCAAAAACAACAAAAATATGTAATTTTATTTGTTCCTGTACCCATCATTTGAGTACAAAAGGACTTCAAACTGAATACGCTTGTTCAGAATGCCATTTTTGAAAACCACAGCAGAGGAGCAAATGAAGAACATTATATGATACATAAACTTGTCTTGCCTTTTTTTTTTTTTCCAGTAAGACTGAAGGAGAGAAAAAGAGCAGATATTTATCATAATAAGTCACTTCCTAAACTCTGAAGAATTCTCTCTTTCATCATTGTAATTTGGTGATCAGCTTCATAAACATGTAATTACCTGTTGGTGGGAAATGGGATTTCTTTATTTGCTGTGGAATTTGCAAGGAAATATACCAGCCCCACCAGAGTTCTTTGCACTGGTGCCGGTCTTCTGGGTTTGAGCTTTGATCGTGCACCAGGACCAAGGAAATGGGGTGATGCTGAAATAAGTCAGAAGAAGAAAGAAAGATATGGCATGATCTCACTCACATATGGGACCTGAAAAAGCCACACTCATAGCAACAGAGAACAGAATGGTGGTTGCCAGGGTCTCTGGTGGTGGGGTGGGTGGGGGGATTGGGGAGATGCTGGTGAAAGGGTACAAACTTCCAGTTATAAGATAAGGCCTGGGGATCTAATGTACAGCATGCTGATGATCGTTAATAATACTGTATTGTACACTTGCAAGTTGCTAAAAGAGTGGATCTTATGTGTTCTCATCACAGAAAAGAAACAGTAATTATGTGAAGTGATGGAGGTATTAACTAACATTTTGCACCATATACACGTATCAATCATCACATTGTACACCTTAAATTTACACAGTGCTTTAGGTCAATTACATCTCAATAAAGCTGGGGGAAAATAAATTAAAAAGAAAGAAAGAAACTATATAGAGATGAGTGTCAGATGATAGGGCTAAGTGAAGATATGTGCGGAGGATGTAAGCATGAAACTAGGAGAACTTACTTCTAGTTCTGTTACTTGGTCGTATAACTTGTGGCAATTTACTTAATAATGCCTTGCTGTGCTTTCAATTCCTCATTTTTAAAAGCAGAATAATAATAATACCTCCTTCTTAGAACTGTGGACATAAATGACTAAAAAAACCTTAACAGACAGGTCCTGGATCAGAGCAAGCACTCAATAAATATTAGCTGTTCCTCCCTTCCTACCACCTAAAATATCCTCTCCTTTTTCCCTAGTTCTTAATCTGTCTTTAATATATTCTCCTTTGGCCTTTTAAACATGAAAGTTGTCAAATATGAAATTGTTGGGTCAGAATCAACGAGCATTGTTAATTTTACTAACAATTTCACATTGCCCTTCAGAAATACTAGTATACGTTACATTTGGTGTGCGCACAATGCTGATGAGCGAAACCAACAAGTAATTTCAAAGACCATGAGAAACTGACTAAGTGCATGGAAGTATTTATTTTCAGTGAAAGAAAATGCAATCATTTTGGTAGCTATGAAAAGTACTTCTGTATAAATAGAAATAAACCGTTCTTGCCCACTCCACTCCAAAGAAACAAAGGAATGCGGTCACCATACCAATGCCCCCTTCACTCCTTTGTCTTGATCTTGCCTATATTTCCCTGAAAAGGTAGAAGGCATCAATCCTTTTTTGCTCCTTACCAGATCCACCTTCCGCAGGTCCCACTCTCCCTTCCTTCCTCCTCTCACAGCTCAGAAGAGGCTCTCTCCCTACCACAGATCAGTCACTCCACGTGTATCTGGACCTCACTCCCTCTGGCCTCGGATCCACCTTCAAATCCCCACATGTCCAGCCTTCCCTCCCTGGAGCGTCCATCCTGCATCACCCACCACTCCCTCACCCCCATCATTCCCATCATCCCCAAACCAAGCACCTGAGTCCTGCATCTTGAAGTGAGAAAACTCTCTCTTGACCCCCACTCTCTATTTCCTTCACTCGGGAGGCATCCTCACTCCAGTTCTGCTCCTTCATGGCCCATTTATTAGCAACCCGCTCCACAGGCACTTCTGCACCCACAGCTCCACTGGAACTGCCCCTCTGAAGTTACCACAGGCCTTCCGCCGCAGCTCAGATTGAAAGCTGGCACGCCCTAGGGTGCATCCCTCAGACCGCTGGCAGACCCCATGGGCCCCCTGCCCATTCCCTCAGCACTAACCTCGCCTGAGCATGCAGACCCAACAGCCCCAACTATAAGCACCTGCAAATCCGCCTGAGGGCCCCTCCTGGTCACTGGACCACACTCGGCTCACATGGGCAGCCCAGAGTGCCAGGGAGTTCGTACCTCCGGGAAGCAGCTCTTAACACATGGCTGACATGAGTTGGTGGATAAATACCCCAGCTCCCTCACCCTTTGTTGGGGATAACCTTGAGGCACGTTCTATGATACCTACCAGAGTGCCCATGCTGGGTTGAGCCCCATTGTGATTATTTAATGCATCCTTGGTCAGGGGTTGCTATGCACTGAATTGTGTCCCCCAAAATTCATATGTTGAAGCCCCAACCCTAGTGTAATGGTATTTGGGGCTCAGCCCTTTGAGAGGTAATTAGGTTTATGAGGTCACGAGGGTGGGGCCCTCAAGATGGGATTAGTATCCTTATAAGAAGCAACACCAAAGAGCTTGCATCCTCTCTCTCTCTGTCTGTCCTCACCAGGTGAGGACACAGCAAGGAGATCTGTAAGCCAGGAAGAGAACCTTCACCAGAACCTGATCATGCTGGTACCCCGATCTCAGGCTTCCAGCCTCCAGAACTGTGAGAATAAATTACACTCATGCATCATTAATGATGGGCATACGTTCTAAGAAATGCGTCGTTAGGCGATTTCAGCATTTTGAGAACATCATAGAGTGTACTTACACAAACCTAGATGGTATAGCCCAGTACACACCCAGGCTATAGGGCATTGGTCTTATGGGACCACCGACATACATGCAGTCCATCGTTGACCTTACGTGGTGCATGACTGTACTACTGTTTAAGCAGTATATAGTATATCAGTTTACAGTATTTTGTTATGGAAGCCTGAGCTGACTAACATGGGGGTTTTGCAGTTAGAAGAAAGAGAGGCTGAAGCCAGTTGGTTCAAGGGGAATGGTGCAGGCTGGAGATATAAACCCAGGAGGCCTCGGCACGTAACCAAGCAAAAAGGGGCTTGTTCTGCTTGCCACAATTGAGTGCCAATCAATTGCAAATAAGTCAGTGGTTGAGAAAGCAAAGTTTATATGATTAGCTAGCAGAATCAAAAGATGGCAGACTAGTGTCCTAAAGGATCATCTTAAAATTAGACAGAATCTTGAGGCAGTTACAGAGGGGAAATGGGCAAGGGAGGGGGGTTTAGGAATGTTGACCATCTGGTGTGACGGACTTCAAGGTGCCTCATTATCTGCTTCTTCTGTCATTCATGATGGGTACCAACGCAGAGTTTTTCTTTCTAGAGGTCATCATGTTCCTGGGGAACTCAGAGAACAAAGTTATCATCTTATCGCAGCTGGGAGAGATACGTAAGCAAGAGTCATAGAACTGGCAGATCATATATATTGCAAAAGCAAGAGGTCCTTCACCATCTAGGCTACGCGCAGGCTAGAATATACTCAAAGAGACTGGCGAGTCAAGGTCATAGTTATAGTATTGCTTCCTTTCCCTAAGATGGCTTCCCTCATGCTAACGTAAGATCCAGCTGCTACAAGCACATGGACAAATTGGAGACACAATGACAAGGGGATGAGATACCTCCTATCTCACAAGGTGGTTGTGAGGGTTGAAAGAGATACCTCACATCCTCTGCCCAGCCCCGCACGAGGACACATATCGAAAGCTTGGGAAGTGGGACCCTTCTTATTTGAGAAGGTCACGCAGGATACGTTCTTAGAACCATAGAATTTGGGATAGATCATCCAGCTCATCTGCAGGTGAGAAAACTCAGGCTAAGACAGGAGACTTGACTTGCCTGGCATTTTCCTACCATTAAAGATTGTTTTTATAAGATTTACAGACCCAGCAATAAAGAAGGAAGGTGAAGTTTAACTGTACCTTGATAGTCCTTAGACAGGAGGGCACCAGTAAACCCTCTAAATGCCAAGGCCAATGAGGACTCTTTAGTCCTGATTTGGTGACGGCTTTCCTCGTCCGATGCTGCTGGTCCCTCTGCCTATTGAAACTCTCCTGACTTGGTTTCCATGACATGATGCTCTCCTGATTTCCTAGCAAGAAAGAAAGGAAAGAAGAAAACACTAAAAGGCAGAGGAGAAAAGGACTTAGGGTAGGTCCCCTAGATGCAGTCTGTGGCACGATTTGGGGCCACTGAGTCCGTGAGGGAGGTTCCCAGGATGGGGACGGGGAGGAACTAAGAAGGATGGATTGACTTCAAGCGAAGACTAGCCTGATCCCATGGGGAGCTCTGGAGCAGGAATTGCACTAAAAGTTGGTTCCACCCAGCAGAAGGAGACCAGCCCTGCATGCCACTCTTAGTCAATGGAGTGGGCAGTGGGGGGCAGGGAGAGGGAGCATTCCAGGGCACCTGTGCTTTGGGCAGCCCCTATTTGGCTGAAGGCAAGTCTGCAGAGAAGGGGGCAGCTGTGGGTCATTAGCATCCCACACTCACGGCAGCTGGGAGGTGGGTGCACCTGCTCCTCAGCAGGGGGGCAGGGTAGAGCCCCAGTGACATCTACTATGGAGGAAGGAAGCACAGCTGCATTGCCCAGCCATCTGAGAAGTGCACCAGAACCTTCGATGCTCATTAGTGCATCTTCCGGAAAACCCAGCAAGGTCAGCAGGGAAGTGTTACCAGCTTCAGTTAACTGAGGAGGAAAACAGAGGGAGCTTGTCTGAGATTTCAAAGGAACAATGAAGAAACAACCCCACCCCCAGAAAATGACCAACCGATGTGAGAAAATGTCAGATTATTCCCTTTCAAAGACCAGCCCACAGATCTTGGAAGGACCTCAAAAGCCCTGATCCTAGGATTAGAGGGCAGGCATCAGACTTCAATTTCCTGTAAACCCTCCAGGCCTCAGGTTCTGAGTCTGTAAAATGGCATGACATTAACTGACTGTGGCAGACTGAAGGATGGTCTCCAAGGATGTCCACATCCTAGTCTCTGGAAGTGGTGACTGTCACCTCACGTGGCAAAAGGGACTTTGCAGGAGTGATTAAATTAAGGACCTTGAGATGGGGAGATTATCCTGGATTATCCAGGTGAGTTCAAGATGTGATCACAAATAGCTTTATATAGCCATGTGCTGAGTAATGACGTTTTGGTCAACAATGGACCACATATATGGTGGGGTCCCATAAGATTAGCACCATATAGCCTAGGTGTGCAGTAGGCTACACCATCTAGGTTTGTGTAAGTGCACTCTGCAATGTTCACACAATGACAAAATCGCCTAACAATGTGTTTCTCAGCATGTATCCCCATCGTTAAGCGACACCGGACTGTGGAGAGAAGCAGAGAGATATTTGACATAGAAAACAAGGCTGTGAGATGACAGAAGCAGACTCGGAGAAAGACAGTGCTAAGCTGCTGGCTTTGAAGATGAAGAAAGGGGCCACGAGGGGCTGGCCCCGGGGCCGAGTGGTTAAGTCTGTGCGCTCCGCTGCAGGCGGCCCAGTGTTTCGTTGGTTCAAATCCTGGGCACGGACATGGCACTGCTCATCAAACCACGCTGAGGCAGCGTCCCACATGCTACAACTAGAAGGACCCACAACGATGAATATACAACTATGTACTGGGGGACTTTGGGGAGAAAAAGGAAAAAATAAAATCTTTTAAAAAAAAAAAAAAAGAAAGGGGCCACGAGCCAAAGAATACAGGCGGTCCCTGGCAGGTATAAAGGCGAAGAAGTGGCTTCTCTCCCAGAGCCGTCAGAAAGAAGCAGCCCTGCCAACACCACGATTTTAACCCCACAAGACTCTCTGTGGGCCTCTGACTTCCAGAATTGGGAATAAATCTGTATTATTTTAGGCCACTGAGTTTGTGGTAATTTGTCATGGTAGCGACAAGAAAACAAATACACGGAATATCATTTCACTCTTAGGAAAATGATGAAACTGACTCGCAGGCTAGTGCTCCCAAGGCCCGGGGTGCGGCCAGGTTGTTAGTGGAGATGGGGAGGAAGTCATAGTTCCAGTTCCCCGAATCCACAGCTGCTGGAAGCCACTGCTTCCTCGGAGGGTTCCCGAGCCTTCCCACGGCACCACCGCCCCCTCAGCCAGGAACCAGGAGAAAGACTGGGATTCAGGAAATGTCTGATTATCTTTGAGTTGCTGGGTGTTGGCAAGTCAGGCAGCCTGGGTGTTAAGAAGGCTAAGTGTTGAATGGGGCCAGTGATAGGGGTTGTGACCTAGAGAAGGTCATGCAGGCCTGAAGAATGAGCGCAGCCCTGATGAACAGTGCCTGCCACACTCAGGATACTTCACTGGACCCCAGGACCCCAGGGCCCCAGCTGAGAGCAGGACATGGAGCCCTGGGAAGGCAGGTTCCAACCCATCTCTGCCACCAATCCACCCCGTGACTTTAGACAGGTCCCCCACCCTGCTCTCCAGGCCTCCATCTCCTGGTCTGTGGCAGGAGGGGTGTGAACTTGGTAATCCCCGCGGAGCCTCCCTTCTCTGATGCTGGGCAGCTCCAGGTTCCTGGTCAGGCCCATAGCCAGGAAGGCTGACCCCAGGAGACCTTCAAGATGTAGAGAATCTCAGAGCCAAAGGCTCAGGGCGAGCAAATCCCAGGGCCTCCCAGAGACCCTAGAGAGGCAAGAGAGAGGATACTCTATCCAAATCTTTGTCTATGAACTGGCCAAGCAGCCTACAAAATGCATATTGCACACGGATCCCAAATCCACAGAAACTGAACCCAGAGCGCAGCCCTTAAGCAGATGCGTTCACAGAAACAGGAGCAAGTCTTCCTCAAGCATCTCATTTTAGTCAAAATACATGGATTCGGTTCCTAGGGGAGTAAGGTGATTGAAAAGGAGTCGGGGCTCTCGAGTCGTCTCAGTGACAGCACGGCCCAAGAACCTTCCAGAACTCGATCTCAACTGCCCGGGAAGAGAGAGCCCTCTTAACCAGAGTGGAGTGATGAGGGCATGTTAGCTGCATTTACAGTAACGCCCTGTGGCAGGCTGAGGAAGCTGAACTTGGAGAGGAAATCCACTTGCTCAAGGTCAGGAAGCTACAAAGTGGCTGGGATGGGATCCAAAATCAGGACTGTTGAACCCCAGGCCCCAAGCTCTTGGCCACTAGGCAAACTGCAGACATGAATCCGGATGATGTTCCCTATGGTAGCCCAACCTGGGTCATTAATGGAAAGCTCCAGAGGTTCTGGGCACCCGCCTAATCTTTGTAACGGTCATGGTAAGAGGAAAGTATCATGCTGGTCTGAAAAACAAATGTCCATCACTCTATCAGGACAAAAATGAGGATGGAAGGACCAAGCATGGCAGAGGTTCATCCTACAGGCACCTCCAAGGCCAACGGCAGGCACTGGCTTGCTCTCAGAAAGGACTTCTTATGGGTCACAGCTGAAGGTGGGATGGGCTGCCCCAGAGGTAGTGAGCTTCCCATCACAAGGGGTGTGCAAACAGAAGATCTTTAAAACACAGACTTGACAGTATCGGCCTCCTCCTTGGTGTTTCAGACCTTTCCCAGTCTGGTCCCAACCCCCTTCCTCAGTCTCCCGCACACCCCTTTGCACCAGCATCCTTGCTACACACTGGAACTTCTTACCGAGTTCAGGCCTCTCAGTCTTCAATCACACTGCCCCTCTGCTGAAATGTCCACAGTCCTTTGTACTCCTCAGGACTCCAAACCGTTTTGATAGATCTGCTCAGATGCCCCTCCTTGACAGCCACGCCCCAAACAGGTGTGGGGACCTTTCCTCTACACCTCCATCCATTGACTGCTATGTGCTTCCTCCCCCATCTCTTTGCTGATATCTAACAGCCGTGACTTTGTTCCCCCCATTACCTAGCACCACCCCTAACTCTAAGTTGGCCCCAATTAATGTGTTTTGCGTCAAAGTAACTGGCTCCTGTGGTTTGTACTCTGCAACCAAGCTTGCTGCCTCTCCATCTTCCCAGAGAGAGAGCCCTGTGTCGGCCGGCCTGAACGCTAGACACCCCAGGGGGAGGCTCCCCACTCTGCCAGGAAGCTCATGGTTGGGAGCTCATCAGGTCATCTTTGAAGCTAAGACCATAACAATTTTATTTTTAAAAATTTAAAAATAAAAAAACTCAAAGAAGAAGTCATCAGGAAGCTCAATTAGGGCCATCTGGGCTCAGAAATGATAAAAGTCAGTGAGATTTTAAAAATAAAAATACTTTCCCGATTCTCAAGGGACACACCCAGGTTCCCCGGTATCGACCATTTGCACTTCCTCCCTCATGGAGGTTAAAATGCATCCCCCCAGCCTCCCTCTGGATCTCTGCTGTTTCAACACGGAAGGCAATTCTCCAGCACGCAGCCACTAGCCGGTTAGCATTTCTTGGAGCAGGATACAGTTCCACTCCTTCCTCAGAACGGGGATGCAGGGGGCTGGCTCTGGGCCGAGAACCCACTGCTGGAAGGAAGTGACAGCCTCTCTCTTCCCAGGAAATGGGTGTGGAGAGCTGCCCAGGCCCCCAAGACAAACCAAGTCCAGTGGAATGTCTCTGATCAAGTCAGTCCATGGAAAACCCCAGCAAGCTCTCACGGGGACACACGGACACAATCAGGGACGACCACCAAATGCACACCACTGGAGTCAACAACAATTACAACACCTCACGCTTGGGTAGAGCTTTGCCATTTGCAATTGGCTTTCACACACCCCCTTTCACTGAGTCCCCCCAGAACGTGTCAGAGAAGATGTCACTGGCCTCTCCCTCAGTTATATATGGAACCTGACTCCCAGAGAAAGGAAGCTACTTTCCCAGACCTAACCCGCTGATTTCTAAGCCCAAGCTCTCCCTGTGGCGTCTCAAGAGTTACCACCAGCAGCATCCTTTTCTGGTCTCTCTATCTCCAACGCCCAGCCCAGGGCGTGCAGATACTGGGCTTCCTAGGCATCAGTAAATGCTTGTTGAACTGAGCTCAATTCAGTTTTATCCCTGAAGTAAGACATAGAAAAGATGGTTCTTAGTATCATTGATAATATGCCATAGGGGGTACAGGATAAGGCATTCGGATCAGGGAGTGGGGTGCATTCTGAGTGTCCCACGGAGGACCCAGCACAGGCATTCCCATATCTCATGACAGAGCCAACTGCGCCCTCTTGGCTTCGATCCACCTTTTTCCTCAAACATCAGACAGTAGCCAAGGACCCAGGCTCCCTGCACCATCTCCCAGGGGAAGTTTGACTTGCTGCCCCCTCCAGCCGCCAATTTTCTCTTTCCGTGTCCCTTTTTACCCCTTTCGGCTCCATCTCTCGGCTTTCAGGCGTTTGTATCTTGTTGCTCACCTCCACCAAAATGGCCTGGGGTCGAAGAACCTTATATCCATCATTTACACTTTAATAGAAATGCACATCGGTCAAAACATTAGCTCACCCGGAGGACCTGGGGTTTTCAACTGTCTTCCATGATCCCTGCCCAGGGATCCAGAGGGTCCCCTGGGGATCGTATTTCAGTCCAGGGCCCCTCTCGGGTGGCCCTGCCCAGGAAGCCCGCTGGTGGGTTTGGCAGGGAGCAAGCACAAGTGAAATTTCGCCAGGCCTGCCTCGAAGGAGTGCGGTTTAAAATCCTCATGAACGGTGATCCCTGGATGTCACTTGGAAGTTCACGCTGCAAGAAGTATGGACAGCCCGCTCTTTGCAGAGAAAAGGATGGGGGAAGTTCAGGCAGAGACCAGTTGGTTCCAAAGAGGGAAGGCACAGCCGCCATCTGGTCCCCAATCTGTGCAGCCTCCCACGCACATCCCAAGGCTTCCAGTCATGGGGAGGAGGGCGCCAGGCCTGCCAGCTTGAATCACTCCACTGGACCAAAACTTCCTGGGTGGGGGCCTGCATGAACTCTGCAGCCACTCTCTTCTCTCTCTTCCCGTGACAAAGCAGAAGGCCACTTATCCCCCATGGTCTTGCCACGCAGGGGTCAGCCCACGTGTATCAGTCAGGAGAAGCCAAGTTAAGCTGCTGTGACAACTGAGCCCCTCTCTCAGTGGCTTACCCCACAAAGGGTGTATTTGTCCCTTGCACTGTATGTTCAGGGCAGAGTTTCTACTCACCACAGTTCCAACAGCAGGAGAAGGGAAGACAGCAAATCAGAACTTCTGCCCCCAGTGACACACACACTTCTCCTTACGTTTCCTTGGCCCCAGCAAGTCCAAGGCCACAGCCAACTCCAATGATCAGAGAAGTGCAATCTTACCATGAGCCCAAGGCAAACAAAATATTTGGTGAACAGCATGAAGGACCACAGAGGAGAAACAATGCCAATGACAAAATGTTAAAAGAAGCCGACGTTTACTGGTATTTGGGCTAAGTGCTTCATATCCTTTATTTAACTTAATATTCCGAACAAGGTAGATGCCAGTATTAGCCAGAATTTAAAGATGAGAAAATGGGGCTCATGAATTCAAGGGACTTGCCCAAGGTCATAGAGCTGATTAAATGGTGAATCTGGGGCTCAAACCCAGGACTCGAAGGCTGCTAAGAACCACACAGTTCATCGCTCTACTACCCTGCTCCCAGGTACACTTAGGGGCCTCCAGAATGGTCCACAGGCAACCATACTGACTCTGAGACAGCAGTCAGAAACATTGCCTTCTTGTCTTCTCCCCCAGCCACGGAGCCCCATCATATGTAGCAGGTGGCTTCGGGGCCCAGGAAGAAAGTGCCTTCTTTAGTCAAACAGATTCAGATTTGTCTGTCATCCAATCACACCAGACCCTACACGGGGCGGGCCCGTAACTGCCAGCTTACCTGATTCTCAACCTTCTCCTCACAGAGAGGTCTCCCTGCCTCCTTTTGCAACTGCTTGAGCCAAGGCCCGCCGCTAAGTAGAACAGAGTTGTGAACCCAGACCTGGCTGCTCTGAGGCTCATGGTAACCAAGGAAAAGCTCCTGGTGGGCGGTCAGCCCAGGTGGGTGTGACTGGAGAGGACCAGCCAGTGGGGGGGAGTCTCTGAGTCCACATAAATGCAGGTGCACTTCTCTAGCCACCTCCCTCCTTTCTCAGGGCCAGAGGGAGTGGCCTTAGACCGGGTGGCCTCTGAGAGACTGTTAAAAGCCCCCACCAGAGACTGCTGCCCTTTGGGGTAAGGCATCTCAGCCTCTAGGAGGCCACTTGGGAAGGCAAGCATTAAGTCCCTACCAGGTAGTGCAGTGTAATGAAAGCACGTGGCTTTGAGCTCAGTACACATGGAAGCTGTGTGACTTTGGGCAAGTCCCTTAACCTCCCTGAGCTCTGGTTTCCACAAAACGACAGAGTTCGGCAGGATCCTCCTCAGAGTTTCAATGGTTCTCATGTTTCAGGAACTAATGATTCTGTGATGAACTCAAGCAAAGGCTCTGGGGCAGAAAAAGGTAAGTTGGAGAGTCAGTGAATGAAACTCCACAGGATGGTGGAAGGCAGCTAACAGTTACCAGCCACGTCGATGTGCTGACAGTAGCACTGAGCACATTACTCTTGTTCCTGCAGGTGGCTCTCTCTGCCACCCCACGAGAAAAGGCTCTTCTCATCCACCGGTCACCAGGCAGGAGGCAACAGAAGCAGGACTGGCCTGAGGCCTGCAGAGGCCCGAGGACGTGTGTTGGGGGTGTGACCAGCGGATGCCTGAGTGTGGCTGTAGGGGAAAGATGGTGAAGGGATGTTCCTTCCAATTCTTTGGGTTTGTATTCTAATCGCAAAAATAATACAAACTCATACCAAATTCAAACACAGAAATGTACAGAATATAAGTGAGCATCTTGTCCCCTGCCGCCAATTCTACTCCCAAGAGGGGGAAGCTGTTTTCATGAGGTTCCTTCCGAATTTTTTCTATGCTTCTACAGAGGATTTTGCAAAGCAGTCTTCATCCGTCATTTCTTGATGGTCTGCTGACAACAGCAGGAATAGCCACATTTACAGAGCACTTCCTGGGGCCGGGTTCTGTCCCAGGCACTGTGGGCAGCTGGGAGCAGAAGGCAGGGTCCCGACTCCTGTGGGACCTCAGCAACGCTCTGCAACTTGCTTTATCCCCCACTGACCAACGCACCATGACCCTCGTCCAAATCATCACCTACAGATCTACCGCACTCTTCATGACGGAAAATTGTGTTGCATTTTATAGATATATTACCCTGGATTCAACCAATCTTCTATTGATAAATATTTAGGTTATTTGTAATGTTTTTGCTCTTACCAAATATAATAATATCCACACCTTTAATGCACTCATGCTAGCATTTACATAAATTTTACAGATTCCTCGAATGTAAATTTTTATTTTATCTAGATAATGTCAAAGTACTATCTAAAAAGAATTTGGGGCCAATTTACTTTCTCATGGATAGTATACAAGAATGCCACTTTAGGGGCTGGTCCTGCGGCCAAGTGCTTGAGTTTGCACGCTCCGCTTTGGCAGCCTGGGGTTTGCCAGGTTTGGATCCTGGGTGTGATATATGCACCACTTGTCAGGCCATGCTGTGGCGGCATCCCACATAGGAGAACTAGAATGACCTACAACAAGGATATACAGCTATGTATTGGGGCTTTGGGGAGAAAAGAAAAAGAAAAAGAGGAAGATTGGCAACAGATGTTAGCTCAGGGCCAATCTTCCTCAAAAAAAAAAAAATGACTAAATAAAAAAGAATGCCATTCGGCAGCATCCTTGACAGCACTGAGTTTTATTGATCATTCAGATTTTGCCAATCACTTAGGGGAAAAAACATATTTCATTTTTGTTTTAACGTTAAGGGTTCTTTAATACCAAGCTCAGCTCCATGGTAGGAAGCAGGAGGTAATGACGGTTTCGGCTGGGGATGGCAGGTTCCCAGCAGGACTTGGGGAGGACACCCTACCCCTTTGGGTACTAGGCAGGAAAGGCAGCCATGGGTCTCTATTTCCTTCTCCATGGAACCAAACTCTCAATCGAAAGGCCACATCCTGACCTTGAAATTCCCCTGCAGTCCTTTTTGATTTCCCATTAATGGGCACATCGTCTGCTAATCAGGATGAAGGGCTCCCTCCCCTGCGACGAGAAGGAAAGCGTAACTGGAAGGAACATCAGGTTCAGGCAGAGGAGAAACAGCAGTTGCTCATCACCATGAAATGCTGGAGCCGCTGCCCTGTGGCTTCCATCTTCTGACGCACATGAAACCCAAAGCCAGCCCCCGCTGCCTGAGGGCAGGGCTCAAGGCTGGCACTTCTGTTTCCCCGACCAGTGGTTACACCGAGACCGTCGACACTGTCGGTGCTCAGCCAACACTCAGTGGAACAGCCTGATTACTGACAAGTGTCAATTACACCTGGAATTCGCCAATAGCAGCTGGGCCTCTGAACCGGACCATCCTCCCCAGGGAAGGGATTTGGGATCCTGCTGGGAGGAGAGAGCAATTAGGTGGTGAGGGGAGTCCTTCCCACTCCTGGAGCAACGGGGTCAGCTGGGGAGGCATTCTGGAGCAAGTGAGACCAGAAGTGGGACTGGGGAGCAGGAAGAATTGGATAAACACGACAAGAGGAGAGGGCATGCCACGTGGGTAAAGGACATGGACAGAGAGAAAATTCTCCAAGCAGTGCCAGCACTTCCTCAGTGCCATGTGGTGATCTGCCAGAGCCACCTCCTGCCACCCCAGGAGAGCCATGGTTAACTCTTCAAGGGCTGCCAGCCAGAACATCATCGCTTGAAAGAGCAAGAATCTTTACACCATGGCAATCGGCAGACACTGTCCACCAGGACTCTCTTCTTCGGCCGGTTTCCTAGCACGTGACTGTACATACGTGGACGCTACTATTATAGAAAGTTCACTAAAGGGTTTAAGCAGGAGGATGACATGGTCAGGTTTGCGTTTGTAAAGAGGTCTCTCCAGGGCCAGTGTGGGAAGGACAGTTTGGGACAGGAGTGAAGCAGAGAGACAGTGAGGAGGCTTCTCCGATCGTCCAGGCAAGTGAGGTGGGAGGCAGCCAGTGGACAGATTCTTTTAAGGGGTAGAATTGATGCCTTGGCCACTGATGGGATGTGGGGTGTGGGGACGGGAGAAGAGAAGGGCAGAAGCCATTTGAGCTTTAAATGATGAAAGGCCTTTCTCCACTTGGCAACTGTCCGGCCTTCTCCTCCTCGTCTCCCACCTCTCCAAAAGAGAAGGAAGATATGTGGAGCTGTTTCTAGAACACCCCGAGGGCTGGTCTGGTGCAGGCTGGCAAGAGAAGGGAGAGATGCTCCCCTAGCCTCAAGGGAACCAATTTCCTCCTCTGCCACCTCCCCACTCTGCTCACACAGCCCTCGTAAATCCGAGGCATAAATATTCCTATGACGCCAGCCAGCAGCAAACAGCTGCCTCAGCACCGCTGGTCCAGCCCGTCATCTGCATCTCCACTCGGAACCTTGAGCCTCACAGACACAAACGCCCAAAGCCGGCCATTAATCTTCACCAGATATGCTCCTGAAGAAATCCTCTCCCTGTGCCATCTGCCTCGGGGCATAAAATACAGGGAAGTTTAGGAAAAAGGAATGGGCTGGCTGTGGAGAAAGAGCACCGGATGCTGAGTCAAACTGACCTGGGGGCAGAGCTTGGCTCTGTGCCTGGAACCTCTCAGAACCTCAGTCTCCTCATCTGAAAAAAAAAAACTGCACTCTCCAGCTCAGAGGATTGTAGTGAGAATAAAATGAGGAGTGGAGAGGTGGGCCCTGCACACAGAGCCCGACAGCAGCAGGCACCCACTCTATGTAATTGGTGAGGGGAGAGAATATGGATTCTGAAGAAAGACAGGCCTGGGGTCTAGCCAGTTCTCTCCCGCTGGCTCTGTGCTGTGTGCCTCTGGGCCATTTACCTAACCTCTCTAGACATCAGTCTCCACCTTTATGATTATTGTCCTGGGCAGCCCAACAAGCCTCCATGCCTCAGTGGCCTCATCTGTAAAATGGGGCAATGCTATCTTCTCATCGAAGAGCTTAGGTGAGACCCACATAAAACTGCTTTGAGAAGCCCTCACACTACACAAATGCAAGAGATTATTAAAAAAATCTTGTACATATTTTGGCCAAGAGAGGAAGGGGCTGTAAAACAAAGAAAACACTATTTGCTGCTGTTCCCAAGCCCAAACCGCTACCACTAGCAAGTGTTCATCACGTCGGCACCCTGAACACCTGTTGAATCCCTACTATGCGCCAGGCACTGTGCCAGCCCTGGGTACACGGACACAGGTGCACGACCCCTGATGCTGAGGGCTCCCCAGCCCAGACCACACAGACGAGATGACGGGTCATGCCAACCAGCAGGTCAGCCAGAGGACAGAGCCCAATGCCTGGGGGCCCAGAGCGAGGCAGCCAACTTCAGGGAAGCCCCCCAGGGATGCCGAGCTGAGGACCAACAAAGAGGGGAGTTAGCGCTCCAGGAAGGAGGAAGGGCAGAGGCATCCTGGTTTGGGCTCCCCCGAAAGCAGACCCTGAGATGAGAGTTCGGGCGTGAGGCAACAAGTGGGGGGTGATCCCAGGAAGCCAGACAGATGCTACAACCAGTGACCACAGACCACGCAGCTTACAAACGACAGAAAGCGATTTCTCGCAGTTCTGGAGGCCGGAAGCCTGAGGCTGGGGTGCCAGCATGGCTGCGTTCTGGAAGAACCCCCTCCAGGTTGGAGACTGCCAACCTCTGGTGGTTTCCTCAGGTGGCAGAGCAGAGGGAGGAAGCAAGCTCTCTCAGGACTCTGATGAGGGCATAATCCCATTCGTGCGGGCTCCACCCTCATGACCTCATCTAATCACCTCCCAAAGGCACCCCCCCAATCCCAACACATTGGGGGTAGGGTTTCAACATAGGAATTTTGTGGGGACATATACATTCAGTCCATAACAACGGGGGAGAGAGGAAAGCATGAACGCATTAACAAGGGGTCTCTGGCTAGGCAACCGGGATGCAATCCCCGTGGGAACCCTCTGAGAGACTGTGAGCAGACCTCAGAACCGTCCCATGGAGGCCCTTACAAACTGGATATTTAATCTCCAATTCCTGCTCCTCTGGATTGCAGGTGACTCCTGAGGCATTCTCCCCGCCCCCCACGCCCCATGGCTATCCTCCTCAGACCAGAGATAGCCCTCAGGCAGAGCCTCCAAGTTTCTTGAGGTCTGAACTCATCTGAGAAACAGAATGATCTATCAAAGATGTAGGTGCCCTGGGGGTAGATAGGGGGAATCAGTCGGGGTGGGGCACTGACAGTGGGTGTAACAACACGCAAACATGCAGCACAGTGAGCAGTCCATTCAGGGACCCCCGCGCCATGTACGCCAGACCCGAGGATGGAAGGGGAGTGAGGAGAATGCACGGGAGCACTGGCATTCTTTGTACAACACATTGTGCGGAGTTTGGACCCTATCCCGGAAGTAACTGGGAGCCATGGGAGGGATTCAAGGGAGAGAGCGACATGCTCAGATTTGTGATTTACGGAGACCACTCTGGCTGCCTCCTGGAAAAGAGACTGTAACCGGAAAAGACTGGCGCCATGAGACCAGTTAGAGGAGAGAGGGGAGTGTTGGAAGAATGGAAGCCAGAGAGGATGAAACCCATCCCCCCCGCCCCCCCCCCCCATGAAGGCCTCTCCAGCCCCTCCCTCCCAGCCGCACCCTTCTCGCTGGGGAGCCAGTGGACAGCCCTGGGCTGAGCCTGGGCCCAGGTGGCAGGCTTCCCTGCTCCAGCTGCTTGTGATGCCATTTTTGCAGCTGGGGCCCTGCCTCAGTTTCCCTGCCTGGACTCAAGTTCCTGAGCAGTACAAGAGCCGCTCACGGACCCCCCAGCCCCACACCTGCTCCCAACGTCTGGTCTGGCTTTTGCCTCCCATGAGGACCCAAGGTGCAGACAGGTGAGGTGAGCTGCTCGGACGATCACAGGTGTGGATAAGGTTCGAGCAGCTCAAACTATAAACCCCCACTCCGCGAGGGCCTCATGGTGAGGAGCTCCTGCTGCAGAGTACGTGCTTTGTTTTTCTCATCAGGACAAGGGCCGAGCCCCTCCCAGGCGTAAGGCGCCGTGCGACCTTGGAAAGCCAGGGGTCCTGCTTCAGTCCCCTTTCACATGGAGTCGCGAAGCAGCCTGCGTGGACCACCGGAGTTATGGGGTGAGGACTGGCCTGGCAGGGCGCTGACTTGGCACTTGGAGGACAAAAGACGCAGCACCAGCTGGGGGCCCCCCTCCCCCCTGCCCCTGCCCTGGACTCAGATGGGGGCCCCCACCTCCCTCCTCTCCACAGCGCCCCTTGCAGAGAGAGGAGATCCCACCCTCTGCAGTGGGGCCCCACAACCCCTCTCTCCGCTCGGCTCGGGGAAGCTGCAAGCCATGCCATTTCTTTCTTAGCATGAAAGTCCTCACTTCCTTTTTATCCTCTACTAAGGTTACAGCCGGACTACGTGGGGGCGGATTTGGGCCTCAGGCTCCATCTGCCCTTCATTTAAAACCAGCCCGACTCCCGCAAGGCTGGAAAACAAGTCTCGGAGCCTCTCTTTTATAGTCCTTGTTAGACCCAAATCCAGAGTTATTTTCGCCAACAGATCGTATCAGCCTGGAGCCCATTTGCCTCCAAAAACTGACCCTCTTGCTTCAAAAGCTAAACCTTACCCACTGCACGCCAGCCACCCCAAAGCCCGCCCCGTCCCAGGCTTCCGGGAGCGGCTCCAACTTCCAAATGCCGCTTAAGAAAACCTGGAAGCTTCATTGCTCCGCGCTCCAAAACCCTGCAGCACCCACGCGCATTCTCTTCGTTCTCATGCCAGCGTGCAGTTTCAGATTAGTAAATGTGCCTTTATTTTCCACTAAAAGTATACGGAGGGGGAGGGTATTGTTGTTAATTACACTGGGTCATTTGACAAAGAGCATCTAGACAAGGGCAATGCGCATTGAAAGGGGAAACTGTTGTTTACGAGGGAAGAAAGGAAGAAGTTACAAGCGCACAGAGGGAGCGGTCCCTCCTCTCTCCCGCGCTATGGGCCCTGACAGTCTTCGGCTGTTATTAATTTACCAGGCTGGGCCCAGACCCCAAGGCCAGGCCCGCCTGCAGGAGAGGCAGAGCTAAAAACAGCTCCAGCCTCCGAGAGGGCCGGGCTGAGTGTCTAACGCTCGGCTTTCTCCTTGCTCTCCACTCGGGAGGCCGGCGGCGTGGGGCGCAAAGGTACGCTTTGATTTGGAGAGGAGGCAGAAAAGAAGGCTGTTTGCAGGTGTTGAGACAAAATCGTCCAGGCAACCGAGGGGAAAATGCCTCTCGGCAGCCGCCGGTGCAGGTGCGCCTCGGTTTTCCACGGGGCGCACGCGGCGATCGGAGGAGGCGTTTGCGGGCACAGTGAGGGGTGCCGCCTGCTTCCGGAGCCCAGAAGCGGAGTGGGGTGTTATTAATCCATCCCCCTGGCCGGGGCTGTGAGGTTTCCTGTTATGAAAGAAAGCCAAGGCT
The DNA here is from genome assembly GCF_021613505.1 of Equus quagga. Lineage (NCBI taxonomy): Eukaryota > Metazoa > Chordata > Mammalia > Perissodactyla > Equidae > Equus > Equus quagga. Next base: position 60,836,587 of record NC_060279.1, read on the forward strand.
AATGGGTTTCCTTAGATCCTCTCTGTATTTATTTGGGCCAGGATGGGGAGAGAGTAAGCATGAATTATGCACATTTGGCTGAAGGTTGCCCAGACTTTCATTCATCTATGCATTCACTCAGTGTACATTTATTATTAATAATAGTAGCTACCATTTAGTGGGCTTCCATCGCAGACCAGGTGCTCTGCTAAGCACTTTACATATAGTATCTGGTTCAGGCCTTGCAGATTCCCCGTAAGACAGACATTATTATTCCTGTTTTATTGGTAATGGAACAGGCTCAGGAAAGGACCGTGACTTGCCCCAAAGCCTATAAGAGTCAAAGCCAGACCTGTCTGACTCCAAAATTCAAGCTGTTGACCACTCGGATCTCCTGCCTCCCCATGTGGGTCTGCCTGGCCTTGGGCTGGGCGCTGGAATAAGTGATGAATGAAATGTTTTTGGAATGACATATTACAGGTCCATTCTGGATGTATAGGGTCCTAAAAGCTGGATCCCGCCCTCACCCCTCACTGCCAGACTCTTCTGGGCAGAGAGGTCAGCAACGAGCAGCAGAGAACTCAGGGCTGAGTGAGTTTCTCCATCCAGGGCCAAGAAGAGGGCTGGCCCCCGGGGGGACTGTTAGCAAAAGGGCCCCAGTTCTGTACCCCTCCTGTGACTCTGCAGTGTGAGAGTTTCTACCCTGCCCTTTGCAATGTCACTCTGTAGGTCCCCTCATCTTGAAACACTGTCTGTTTCCTCATCCTTTGAATCTGGGCTGGTCTCGTGACTTGCTTTGGTCATAGAACGCAGCAGAAATGATGGAGCAGTTCCCAGCCTAGGCCTCAAGAAGCTTGTGGCTTCTGCTTGCTCAACCTCTCTCTCTTTCCCTCTCTCTCTTGGAACCTTGCCATCATCATGTGACAGCCCCACTGGCCTGCTGTAAGAGACATGGGTCCCAGTGACCCCCATGACCCTAAGCCACAGCCAGCCAACCGCCATGTAGTGAGGCCATTGTAGACCAGTGGCCTCCAGCCCATTGGGCACCTGACCACAGACAAGTGAGTGAGCCCAGCCGAGACCAGAAGATCTGCCCCACAGAGTCCACCCCAAGTCACCTGCAGAATCGTGAGCTAAATAAATGTGGGCCGTTTGAGGCACCAGGCTTTGGGGTGTCTTGTTACACAGTAAAAACTGACTGACACGTGGCTCAGCTCTCTAGGGCCCAGAAGCCCCGGGAAATGTGGTCAGAGGCAGGAACAGCGCTGGTGCCCGAGGACTCACCGGAGGGCTAAAGCAAGGGTGTTTCTGGGCCCCAGGCTCTCGCCAACAGCCTCATGTTTGTTTCTTTGCTACCTCTTCCCCTACTGGATCTAATTTTAAAAGAAAGAAAAGATCGCAGACTGGAAGACAGAGCATGGTGGCAAAGGCCTCTCAGTGGACTCAGGGTGGAGACCGGAAGGAACGTGACGCCATGAGTTGGGTGTCCCCATCCTTCTAACCCCACATGTCACAGTCTGTACTCCAGTATTTTTCATCTGTGTGACAACAGCTTTTTATAGCATACACGTGTCAGAGAAGACGCTGTGTGGTGAAGCTTTGGGACCATGGGAGGAAGAGAATCAAGGCCAGAGACCCCCAAAACCCTGTGCGAGTGTCTTAGGAGTGCCCTAACCAATTCCCACGAAACTGGTGGCTTAAAATACCATGAATGTGTTCCCCCCCAGTCTGGAGGCCAGAAGTCCAAAATCAAGTGGTCAGCAGGATTGGTTTCTTCTGGAGACTCTGAGGGGACCCCCTTCCACGCCTCGCTCTCAGCTTCTGGGTGCTCCTGGCAGTCCTTGGCATCCTTGGCCTATAACTGTATCCCTCTGTCTGTCTTCACATGGCCCTGTTCCTGTGTCTCTGCGGGTCCTCTCCACTTCTTATAAGGACACCAGTAATTGGGGTCAGTGCCCACCCTGAATCCAGGATGATATCATCTTTGGATCCTTAACCAATTATATTTGCAAAGATCCTATTTCCAAATAAGGTCACATTCTGAGATTCTGGGCAGACATAAATTTGGGGGAGGGGACACTATTCCATCTTCTACATGTCCCTCATTGCTCCTGGAGCAGCAGCCTATAGGGACATTGTCTGAGGAGGCCCCGCTGACGAGCCCACATCCATCCTTGGGGTGGTGCTCATGGTCTAGGGTTCGTCCTTGTCCAACACAAGCTTGAGATACTGGGGATGCTGTCCCCCCCAGGTCCTCACTTGTGCCCATTTCATTTCAGAAGGGCCGAATTCACTCCATGAGCCTCCACCCCAGATAGGCAAACAGCAGAAATGGGGGCTTGCATAATAGCTCTCTTATTCCTAAGGATAATGGAAACCAAGATGAAAGCTGAAAACAGAGTTTTTGTCCCCCAAATCCAAGAAAGGCCTAATGGACCACCGGGAGGAGGCACAGGAAAAGCCCGCCTGCTCTCCAGGGGAGGAACACCCCAAAACCTGCACAGCAAGGACAGGCCCACAGCCTGGCCTGCAGCCACAGGCATTTCTCCATCCTCCCTCTCATCCTTCATCATGTATGCTCGGGGCTGGGTGCTAGGTCGTTGTTCCCGTCCTCCTGGAACTCAAGGTCCAGCAGTGGAAACAGACACGACCACGCAAGGTGGGAGTTGGTAAGGGGTGGCCCAGGAAGGAGAGAAATGCTTCTCATGGTACAACATCTGAGCTGGCCTGGATGGGTCGTGAGAGCACATAGCAGGCGGCGAGCGAGCAGGGCAGTCCTGGCAGGAGGAATAACTTGGGCACAGGCATGGTAGGGCAGACGAGCACAGTGTACCCAGAATGGCTTGTTCCTACAGCAGAGGGTGCGCGTGCTCAGGGCAGAAGCAGGAGGCTGTGATGGAAAGGAAGGTTGGTGCAGGCATTATCAGAGACCGGGCGCCCTAGGATATGGGCAGTGGAGAGTGACAGTAGCCAGGACCCGTGCCCTGTTCAGCCCTGCCCCTGGGCTCCCGGGAGGATGTAGATCCAGATAGAGGCTGGTAGTTACACCAAGCCATGTGAACAGGAGCTAGGTCACTAATTCCTCAGTTCAAACCTGACCCCGGGAAACACGTCTTCAGAAAACATTAGAGGCACCAACATTACAACCTCCCAAGTGCTTATCACTAGGCCCCTCTGCCCCCAGCCCAACTCTGTGACTCCCACTTCCAGGAGGGAAGGCGGAGAGGAGGGGAGAGAAGTTTCTGGAAACCTAAAGGAGGGAAGGAATCTTGCCTTTGATTCTGCCCGTTCCTATCTCCTCCTGTGACAGTCCAAATAGGCCGTAAGCAGAGAACTCGGTGCCTTAGACAAACCTCAAAAATCCTGAATTCTGAGCTCGACCCACACATGCAGTCAAAGAGCTTTGCTCTGCCTGCCTTCCCCACCTTGATCTCTGCTCCTGGGCTGATGTCTCCAAGGCCTGAGGCTGCTTTCTTAGGAGGCCTCTAAGATTAGCTAGGAAGGAAGATCCCACTCACTCTAAGCGATAGCAGCTCCTAGAGAGGTAAAAAGAAGTTGGAGAAAAATCTGGAAGTCTCTGCCCTTCCCCTAAGTTCTTTTAAACATTGTACTTGCTTGAGATAATGCCGTACTCCAGCCACTCGATCTTGTTTGAGAAGGTTTGCTCCCTCTTGGCATTGTTCCCTACAAGCTCCAGGACTCACTTTGGCTCTAGACCTTGAAGACAAGCCCTGAACTAAATGATGAGGGAGTCAGCCACTCACCAGGCCTGAAATGCAGGGCTTGGGGACCTCCTGGATGGAGGGAGACACACAGCGGAGGGCGAGACTCCTGGAGGCAGGATAGAGCTGCACTGTAACAGGAGAAGGAGAAAGACAGGGAGGACCCAATTTTGTCGTCAAGGCCAGCCTCAGGGACTAACAGAAAGCCGCCAGATTCGTCTAGGCTGACCTCTGCCTCTGCACATGCTGGAGCGTCCGCTAGCAGCGTACCCCCCTCTCTGCGTGGAAATCTCTTCTTTCAAGATGCAGTTCAAGGGTCGCCTCCCCTGAGAAGCGTCCTCACTTCCCCAGACTGGCTCTGTCCCCTCCTCAGCACTCACACAACTCACATGGCCTCCTCTAGAGAATTCATCATCCGCTCAGATGTCTGACTTTCACCTCCTCCACCCTAGGCTGTAGACTCCTTCCTACAGGGCCCAAGACTTAGTCACCCTTGCATTGTCAAGACTCGTCATAGAGCCTAGCCCTTAGCAAGTGCTCAGCAAGGTTAGGGGAAGGGGAAAGCGAAGAAGGAAGGAAGGGAGGGAGGGAGGAAGGAATTCAAATGATGAATATTCATAATTCAAAAGAAAAGGCAGATGAGCTTGTGGATGAGAAAGAATATGAGTTCTGCCTCTCTCACCTCCTTGTCAGTATTCCAGTAGGAATCAATACCTTTATCACTGCCGACCTCACTCTTCAGCATCTCAGAGATGCCCAAAGGCTCCCCTGACACCTGCCTCCCAAGGGGAGGCGCACTGGTGAAGGCCAAGGTCTCCACAGTGTTGGCAGGGAGGCTGTGTGTATACAAGGACAGACATTAAGCCCTTAGAGGAGGCCCTCTTGCCTCATAGAAAACAAAGTGGAGGCAGAGGGGGGCCCGTGGAACAGAAAGCAGGCCGCACCGGCTACCTCTGTCCTCAGCAAAATAAACCTTTCACACTCACACGGGCCCCACTCCCAAGACTTTGAGGCCAGGGCCCAATATTACCGTGGCAGGGACTCCCCGCCAGCATCCGTGGCCCCTGAGATCAGCAGGGTAATGTAATGAAACAAAGACATGTCTGGCTTTGAGCAGATTGGAAGCCTTTCTTAGTCCCACACTGCCCACCTGTCAAACCGGGATAAGCAATGTACCGCCTGCAGCCCAGCTCTAGGGGAAATTGGAACAATAGTTGCGTTATGTCAAAATTCCATCTCTCTATTGCAACTTTACCCCCCCAGATTTTCTCCTAGATTAGCTCCCCTCCCATCACCATAGCAACCCACATCCTCTGACAAGGTTCAAGGGCATCAGCAGGAGCCATGGGAGAGGGCAGCACGTGTCTGTAGTCCCCACGACCAGTGCCTGTTCATTCTCAAGGGTCCTGTCTGGTGATCTGACTGTCTTCTGTGGGTTCTCGGTATCTTGGATCACAGAGCACCCACCCATGAGCTGAGAACATGTCCCCACTCCTTGATATCCCCAGATTATCTGCTGAGGGTGACTTTTCCTGGACCAGAGCTGCTCAGGACTCCCTGCATAAATAAGCGCTAGAAAGCTGGAGCTACAGTTGCTCTAATTAACACTTCTTCTCCATCCTTCTCTCCCACAAGGCAGGGTCTCACCTCTCTGTCAAAATGCACTTCCTGATTTATGCAGCAGTAATAACCGGCGCTCCTTGCCATGTTAGAACACATCCCCCAGCTGGCATGTAGGGTCTGCGTAGTTCAGGTCTATATCTGATTTATTGATCCTGGATATGGAGAAATTCCCAAGAAATAATCCTTTGCTCAGATTTTATGTAAAGCCTGGATGCTTTCAAGGGCCCCCTACAATGGCAAATTCATACTAGGAGGAAAATTCTGAGGCCCGGCCTCAGAAAATTATGGACCATCTCCACCCCTGCAAGCACCCTGGGCTGCGCTGGGGATGGGAAGAGCCGAAACAGGCCGAGGGCTGTGAAACACTGCGGTGGGTAGCGGTTTCTTAGACAAACCTTAGCGAGGCGTCCACAACTGGTCTCTCAGGCTGCTGTAACCATTCTGAGATAACCTTTCTCTCATCCTCCCTCCCCAGGCCTCTTTCTTCTTCTTTTAATGCAAGGACCACACTTGCATTAAATTATAGGATCACTATAAGGGGTCCCTGGCACATGTGCGAGATCCACAGTGGTTCTCTTTGAAGGACATCAGCAGATGAGGCAAATTCCCGGTTTCTAGGAGGTGTCCTCATAGATTCGGGGGAAACTATAGGAGCCCCATTCCATGGCTGCCAAGTTTCCAAGGCAAATCGGGCTTCAGGCAATGACCGCAGGAGGTAATGGCTCTCCACAGCAAGGAAGCAGGTCAGTGTCTGACCTGGAGAACAAAGTGGGTCATGGGATTGTCCGGACACCAGACCCCACTCTTGAGCAGGTGCTGGGTGGAGCCTCGGCATTTCTGAGTGAGTGCGCACCTACAGGCCATCGCTCCCTTGGGCACTGGTGACAGAGGACATCAAAGAGGGCCACTCAGGGATGTGGGTCCCGGTCTCCTCTTCTCCTTCCTTCAGAGACAGGGCTAAGGGTCACCTCTTCATCAACTACTGTGATACTGAATAGTTGCCTGGGTTCAGGACTCAGGACCTGGGGAAAAGTGGGCTGGCTTTGTTGTCTTAGGTCAATGGTTTTCGAACTGTGCTCTAAAGATTCCCTAAATGCACCC